>NC_090245.1:31952562-31960062 GCF_037325665.1 Littorina saxatilis | reverse complement strand
TTTCCCCAGGGAGAAAGCAGCCCGAATTTCAAGCAGCCCGAATAACCTCACAGGGTAACCTCACAGGGTAACCTCACAGGACTATATACAATCTTATCCTTATCCTTATCTTTTTCCAGTGCTAATAATCACGTGAAATCCCAGAGATCCCGTCCAGGGTTTACAATGCAATAATCCTTTATTACATTTTATGGTTTTGTGCAACGATTGTGTCAAAACCTAATCAACAAAAATCAAATCTGGATTCTCTATTTCAACCCTCCCTCTTTTTCTCTGTCTCTGTCTTTCACACACACACACACACACACACACGCCCAACCACACACACACAAACAACCACACACACACACACACACACACACACACACACACACACACACACACACACACACACACACACACACACACACACACACACACACACTATCTCCTCTCCACGTTACCCCCCCCCCTCCCGGCCCAACACTCAAAACATTTGTGCTCTCTGCCAGCAACCTAGAGCGTATCTTACCTGCGTTCTACCTGGCGGCTACCTTTAATTGTGTGTTACCTGTGGCTTGGCCGGTAAGGGCCAGGTAGGGGGGGCTGTCTAGGGACTGCCAACAAACCTGTTTCCACTCAACGCTTGTTGTGGCTAATGAACACTCGCTAGGGACTGCAGGCACTGATGTACACACGCACAGCAAGCCGTTGCTGTTTCCAGAGTCTGGCTTTACTGAGAGATAGCTGCATAGGTGTGTTACGATGCACTGGTCTGGATTCAACTGGACTCAGTTTCATAGGCTTTGATTTTGAATACGAGTATGATTCTAAGAAGTTATTGTAATGCTTTGTAAAAATCGCTACTTGCTGCAGGCTTTCACAGAATTTGCAGTTTTTACTGCTGGTATGGTGTAGGTCTGTTATGATGTACACGTTCAATCAGTGCTGGTTTTGAGTCGATTATGTCTTGTCTGTGTCCTAGGCATGACATTTCAGTGTCAATGAAAAGGCTTGAGGTAAACACACCTCGTCTCCTCCTCGTAATCAACAAAATATCTGTTTGTAAATTGTCTCTCGCAGACTCTGACCTTGACTTCTTCTCTATTGAAAAATAATTTAACGTCGATACTCACACTTTCTGTCTGTCTGTCTGTCGGTTTATCTGTCTGTCTGCCTGCCTGCCTGGACGCCTGCCTGTCTGGACGCCTGCCTGTTTGTCTGTCGGTTTGTCTGTCTGCCTGTCTGTCTGCTTGCCTGTCTGCCTGTCTGTCTGTATCGCTTTGCCTCTCTGTCTCTATCTCTTTCAACCACCCTCTCCTTCCCCCTCCCCTCATCCCCCTCCCCTCATCCCCCTCCCCCCTTCTGATACCAGTGGTACCTTTGATAAGAAGAACCAACAAACGATTGCACTCAGTTTCACCTTGATGAACCGACACACACATATTAGAGCTTACGGTGCCCCCCTACCTGTTAAAATATTGATAGATAATATTTTTCACCATGGGATGTTCCTACTTTTGGATATAAAACAATTTTCTAATTTTGTTTCTTTTGATCAAGTCGTTTCCATCTGTCTTTGAAGTTTAAGTGCGATTTTTTTTCTCTCAGGATTTTCGGCTAAACGTTTATTTCTATACAACCTTCGGGGCCTCTCCTCCAACTTAACCTCCCAACTAGCTAAAGTCTGCTTTAAGACGTATTCTTTAAAGTTGGCCGAGAAATATGTATCCTACTATCATAAACAAACTAACAAACAAACAAACAAACAAACAAACAAACAAACAAATCAATATATTTTCAAATATATGTTCAAAGCAATCAATCAATCAGTCAATCAACCTATCAATCAAGGAAATGGGAAAACAATGAGCCAGTTAATCTAAGAAAAGGACATGTATATAGCTCATATAAATCATGGAACATTCTCTTTGATAGTTACAATTATTATTGAGGGCTTCAATTCGTTCACCATACAGACGACTCCAGTTTGTCATACTGAAATGATTCATCCTCCGAAAGTGTTTTCCTCCAAATAAATGCACAGCATTGAAACCCAGGTGTCGGTTAGCCGATAACTAGTTTATTTGTGAACACGTGCGCTTTGATTGATAAAAGAGAGCTAGAAACCAGCAAAGGAGAAAAGCCACACTATTTCCAGGGCATGTGATGTCTTTCCTTTGGGGATCTGAGAATATGGCGAAATCTGTTTTCGAAACTGCAAAAGCTATTTCAGACCGCAGACCACACTTGTCCAATAAATCTGTTTGCACCATAGACGCGCAAATTCAAAAACATCCAATCATGTCGGTATCTGCAGCGGTTACCATAGCAACTTTCCCAACGGTTGTCAGTTTTCCGGAGCGTTCCTTTTTCAAAGTTCCAGGTAGTTCTCCTAAACCATCTTGTGGGCCGTCTTTGATATGGGTATCTTTACCGCTTCTTGGTTCTGGAAGAGGAAGTTTCGATAAAATCGGTCGGGGTTCGCCATTTGCGGAATCTGCTGATAGAAAAATGGCGATAAAAAGACACATTAGTTTCGTAGGCAGGAGATAGAGCCGTCTCTGCGGTTTAGTTTCGTATCTCCCTTCTTAGTCTGTTTTCTCGGCGGGTCGTTGGGGATAGCGTGGATAGAAGGAATTTCTCTTTTTGAACTGAATGAAAACCGTCAAAACCGGTTCTTCAGTTGCTTGGTTGCTTGCTGGGGGTTGTTGGGAAGGCCGCGTTTTCGGGATGACGTTAGCAAGGGTAAGAAAACTCTTTGTGTGTGATGCTGTTTTCTTTTCTTTGGGTATAAAATTATGTTTTCATTGTATTTTGTTGAATGAGTTTGACAATTTTCTTTGGTGGAAATGAATGTTTTTGTCTTCAATATTTTGTTAGCCATGAGCAAATTCTGAATTGCGGTCGTCACTGTATTAGTTTAGCTCGCCTTTTATGTCATTGTATTTCAACAGAGCAGCTATTTTCTTTGTGCTGGTGGACTACAGTAGAATTATTATAGATTCTCTCAAAACACAAGGGATTGTTTAATATCTTCTGTTTTTATCCTTTTTACATTTATTTTGTTTCATTTTTTTTTTATTTCTGAACATTTTAATACTATGAAATTGTTGAATTCTTATTTCTATTCTTGTTTTGATTGAAAAACACTTTTATTTACTTTCTATGTTGTGAGTTGAATTTATTCACCTCGTGACAACGTTTGACCGTTTAATGTGATGTTTTCACTGGCATTTTCGGTTTTAGTAAGCGAACATATCAGTTTTCGAAACCGCTTGCACTTCTTGTACGTTTTAAACAGAATACGTTCGCTCTCATCATCGAAATTAAAAGCTCAAGCGCCGCAAACTCAGCGGAAAACATACAAAGACGATCACATTGTTTGGCAACAGTTCTCAAACTTTGCCCCAGAAGCCATAGACATCTAAGATCGACCTTAATTTTCGTGGCCCTAGCAATCAGGAAAAAAGGGTTATCTCCAATTACAAACACCTTTCTCAAAACCGTAAGGTGTGTTTTCAGGTAGAGATAAACTCCTGACGGCACTTGTACACCAAACGATAAGGTCGACATTTCTTCTTTCAACGAGCCAAACACAGCGTTGGCTTAGTTTATTTTACGTTGAAAGTACTGGTGTAAATCGGTGGCCTTACCCAAGTGTTGGCACTTGGAAGTAATGGGTGGTAGGAAACTGTACAGTAAATCTTAACTCTTTGCCCACTTTTTTTTATTTTTTATTTTTAGCTGTGTTCTCACTTCTTGTAACTCGCTCACTTGGCCAAATATCTCGATCGTTTCCCACTTCCATCCAGTGTTGGTATAAGTGGGTTTTTTTTTCAATGTACTATATACCATGTTTTCCCCCGCGGTGTTTTGTTGTTAATAATCCTCCGCATATGCTGTTTTTGATTTGTTTGTACACATTACTTTTCATGTTTGATGTTTTAGAAAGAAGATGCTATTTTGTCGTATTTTGATGGTTTTCGCGAGTAGAAACACTCCATCAGTCTATTTTCTTTATTCTTGTGCTGGTATACAAAGCTGTATAGTTTTTCTGAGGTTACGAGTCACTTATGACTCGTTGTCTTCCGTTTCTATTTCGCACCTTAGTGGTTTTTTGTTTGTTTAGTTTTTTAAAATTCAGCTATGAATAAAACGAACAGCAACAACTAATCAAAAATATTGTTCTGATTACTATTTGGGCTCACCATAAGAAATAAAATAATTTTTTCTCCATAATTATAATTAAACAATGGATGGAAAAGTGTGGTTTATCTGTTCCATTTCCCGTCATGCAGCATGAGTACCTCCTTCTACTACCGCTTTGTGAAACTCTACGCCCAAACTCATCGCCCCCTCCCTCCTTAAACTTGTTTCCCCATCTATACCCATTTCGACAATCTAACACGCCATTACCAGGAATCACTTTCAGTCTGGGACAGTAAGGTGGCAAAGGAAAACAAACGGAGGACAAAACTCGCGGTGAAGTTTCACGTAGGTAAACTGTTTTAAAGCCAATGTCGGTTTCCATGGTAACGGGGGCAGAAGACCAGGTAGATAGTGTATATATGACACCCTCCCACTAGCACTTCTCTATCGGCCAGGTGTACCGCGTGGGTTGCAGGTATGAATGAAGTTTCAGGTGAGCAGGAGGAGGAGGGCGGGAGAGTGGGGCACAAGGCAGGGGAGGGGGGTGAAATGTGTATAGAAGTGGAAGAGAATAGCATTTTCTGGTTTGATAGAACAGGCACATTACCTGGCTAGCCGTGAAATCACGGTCAGTAGTGAACCAATCTCACAACATTTTCTGGTCATAAGAATAGACGCCATTCATGGGAAAACACCTGCGTTATGTTTGAAGGTGCATGCCTTCGTCAGTTGAAATGGAAAGGTGTTCATAAATTATACCGTATGCATACCGAAGCTATATATATCTCAAGCGGTCGTTTAGATTTATCACTAGATCAACAAAGCTTACGATAAAGGAATACAAAATGAAAAAATTGAAAAAAATTGAAATTGTCACGACACATTTTATTTTTAATAACTTTTTTTCATCAACACTGAGACAAGCAATTTTTTTAATATATTTTTTTTTAAGACATTTGAAACAGATTATTGGCACAATAATCAAAAGAGCTCCTTGTGCTAAGATGATCACATTTGTCAGAACCATTTAAACTTTATTAGTAGTTATTAATATCACCCCCGTACCTCGAGTCCCGCATAGCCAAATAGGTTGAAGGGACGTTAAACACCAACAACCAATCCCATTTCACGCATATTATTCATGACACAAAGCATGCGCCTGTGGTGTTGAGATGCGGAAAAAGGGGAACAGTCAGCACGTGCCACAGTGTATACACATCCCTCTCTCCGTTATTGTCTGGCAGCTGTCAAGGTCACAAGGTCACTCAGGGTGAAGTTGTAAGTGGCCTACTCTCAAACGTTTGCCTGGCAGGTTTGATACATCGAAGCGATGCTGGATTATAATATCAGTACGAGTTCTACCATCCCGGTGTTTGCCAAAAAAACCGGTTGTTGGATATGACCGAGCCGATACAAGGTCAAAATGAAGAAAAGGAGATGCTTAATTTTTAGTGTCCATCCTATGGAACTAAAATATTGAAGAAAAATCGGAGAGCTGTAACGATCTCAAGCAGTAGCAGAGAGAGCAGCAGACAAAATAAAATTAAATAAATAAATAATAGAAGAGAATAAAAAAATTTAACAAAAAAACCAAAAAAAAACCCAGCATTCACACAGGCACAGCTGCAAACTCTTTCACCGAACTCGATAATGACGACGATAAACTATCCGAAAAAATCCCAGACAGTGCGACCTTATATGTTATGCGCTTCCTAAACTCATACCTATTGCTTATTTCCGATTGCTTTGCACTCTCTTTCACACCATAGACATAGGTCCCTGTTCACACTGACCTCTGCTTCCTGCACACTGACGCGGATGACGAAAGCAGACTTCCGGGCGCAGGGGAAACAATCATTGGCTAAGCACTGTTTGAAGACACTGTATGCTTTATTTTGTGTGGAAATAATGTCTAATTCTGGAATTACTGCGATATATTTGGGATGGAAAATCTAAGAAAGATAAAGCAATATGAGAACAAGAGGGATTGGGTTTGAAAGATGTGGCGAGTTCAGCACAATAACTCTTTTATATAGGTTCTGACTTAAGTGTTAATAATACAATTAAACAGCTGGTGGGGTGAATCACATCTTTGTTCTGGTCCAGTTTTGTCCCTGTGCACAAGAGCGCACTTTCGTGTTTATGGCAGACTGCATCTCTATTCCGCTTTTTCTAAACATTCTGGTCATTTCTTTCTGTGGGTGTAGTTGATACAACAGTTTTTGAAGTTTCAATGGTATTGAAGCAGTGCTGCGTTTCTGAAAAAAACAAACCCATGGATACTCGAAGTGTTCGATCTGACGTAAGTTTGACATTTTTGATATTTCGTTGCGTACCCCTAATTGTTTTATAGACAGCTGATTCGATATAATCTTCATGGTACGTTTTTTGCAGGGGGTTAGAAATGGTAATATTCTCTCAAACAGATGCGTGTGTCGGTATGCATGGCTGGAGTGAATCAGTGTTTCTTAACCGCAATGTCATGATAAATTCCCAACCTTGGGAAATAAAAAATTCTGTTGTCCGTATTCTGTAGTCTGTATTCCGTATTCTGTATTCTGTATTCTAACAACCATAAGGAATTGGAGAAAAAAAGAAACATTAATAACTATATATATACAGGCCTCACCCGTACTTTACTTTTTATTGCAAGAAAAGAATTCTAGTTTTCATTAACACTGCCTTGGCCTGGAAAAGTGCCAATGCAATTTGGTAAGCGCAGCTTGAGCTCTCTCTGACATAGCTTGACGTAATATCCTCAAATGGTTCGACTTCAAAGTGAACATCTTCCGTCAAAAAGATAACAGTTTATTCCATGCTGTTCCTGTGCTGCGCGCCAAATGAAGTTAATAATTGTTTATTCCGAACACTCCCCAAGAAATAGTTGTTCTCATCTCCAGTATTTACTTTTGCTTATATTAGACTGGCGTAAAGTGTTATTTTTGGGTGAACAACTGACAAACACGTTTGCCCGGCCTCTCTCTCTCTCTCTCTCTCTCTCTCTCTCTCTCTCTCTCTCTCTCTCTCTCTCTCTCTCTCTCTCTCTCTCTCTCTCTCTCTCTCTCTCTCTCTCGTTCTGCGACTATTTTGCCAATCCGAATTGAAACTTACCCACAGACAGTCAGTGTTATCATGACTGCACTTGAACATGTATAAAGAAATATGTTACTTTGGCAAATTTCTCAGCCAATTCTGGAAGCCGGGTTCGAGGAAGGTTCTTTTTTTTCGTCTCCATATTTTTTTTGTTTTTAATTTTGTGTGTGCAATGTTAGATATTTGTTGTGTTTATTTCAAATTGTTATCAACATTGCCCGCCCACGAACAGGATGTGTGGCGTCATCCCATCATTATCTTCAGCACGTGCAAAAC
>NC_090245.1:31927562-31947562 GCF_037325665.1 Littorina saxatilis | reverse complement strand
ATGAATACGTGTATCAGAAAGGTATATATACAGGAGATATGTAAAACCTGTGCGCAGATGCAGGCGTTCACGCGCGGCGCGCGCGCGTGTGTGTGTATGTGTGTGTGTGTGTAGAACTTCAAATCCTCTGGTTACTGACCCCTGGATACGTTGTACGCACGCAACTGTTGAAATGAGCATGCTTTGCAAATCATCCACTATTTTTTTTCCTGTGTTTAGATTTGCCCCGCTAAGTCTGTGTATACCTGTTTTTATTCCCTTTCCTGTTCAACCCTAACTTTGTTTCAGGTTCGTCAGTAAGCAAACGAGACTTTGAGGGGAATATTCTATTCAAAGATAGTACAACATGGTAAATCCGCACGTGCATAACGATCGTAGAATATACACGTAGATCGTTTATATGTTGCAGCATACCTGAATGCCATTGACTATTCAAATTTTATGTTTGTATTTTGCAGCATAATTGAAAACGTTTTATTTTACAGTTAGTGTAGTAGTCTTTTTTATGTGAATTTATTAACACGCACATGATGTATGTATGCACAATTTAAAAAAAGTTTTGTAATGATTTGTTATGCATTCCATATAATTATAGACCTTGGTTGAATGAAGCTCACATTAACAATGCAAGATGAATACGCGCACCACACAAATTGTGTTTCAATGTGCCTGAATCAAACCGTCACTTTATTTAAAAAAAAATTGTTTTTTTGCTTGCCTTTACATTTTTTTTTTTAGAATAATGAAAAATAATCCTAGTGTCACAAACATAATGTGAGCTCAGAAAATAGGAGAGTGATGATCTTTTTATTTCAAAAAGTTTGATTTATACAACGTAAACAACAAAGAAATATTATGTCAAGTTTCTCAAACTGTGTACGTCAACCTCTCTTCCTCAGCCTGCCTGTCTGTCTGTCTGTCTGTCTGCCTGTCTGCCTGTCTGTCTGTGCCTGTCTGTCTGTCTGTCTGTCTGTCTGTCTGTCTGTCTGTCTCTCTCTCTCTCTCTCTCTCTCCTCTCTCCCTTCCCCCTCTCTCCCCCCTCTCTCTCTGTCCTCCCTCGCTAACTGCAAGAGAGGGTCTGTCTGTCCATATTTGTTTGTCATTCTGTCTGTCTGTTTGAATCTTTGCATCTTAAAATACAAGCGCTCTTGTTCTCGTAATCTGTGTGACTTTCTTTAAAAGCCAGCATGTCAAGCAAGATTGAAAAAGAAAAAAAGAAAAGTTAGGGCTGAAGAACAAGACATGTGTATACCACAGGAGCTTGTGGTGTATCCAATAAACACAAGTACTCTGTCATGATCTGCGTGTCAGGAACAAATGCCAGCGACATAACAGTGCAGACAAACAAGAACTGACAATAAACAAACATGAGAAGTACACAAAGGAAAGAGACAACAGTATCATATACGAAGGCATGACACACTATGCACTGTGTGAGACAGCACACTGCATGCTTGTGGCACGTGCTATACGTGCTATGCATTCTGTCATTATTACTGCACTCAGCTTTGTTGGCATTGTATACTGCTTTGTAATGATACTGCCACAGGCGCCTGAACTACATAATTAATGCACAGCTGGATTTGTCATTGCTGTATCTGGGCAATAATGTTGATGCATTGAAATGATGAAGAAAAATATTGTGAAGGGCAATAACCTGAATTAGCTCCGTGTGAGGTTCACGGTCCCACTGAGTAAACCTCACAGGGTCGCTCTTCTTTCAGTAAGTTACGTCCCTTCCACGGGGTAAGTGGGGAGAAAGGCTATAAGAGTTAACAATGTGTTATTTGACGACGATGACAGTTTACTAATGTGTATTTTCGCAGTAGTAATAGTAGTAATATTGCTTTGTTACGCAACACAGATTTGCATGATTCCAACTAAACGTTTGGTACTATGACTGATGATGATAATGGTGAGAAAAATGTTTGAAGATACTTGCCATCCTTGATTTTAATTTCCCTGGCCTTCGTGAGTGTTGATTTGAAGGGCTGTTTCACTAAAGGGTGAAAATGGTGACAGAAATTGTAATTAAAAATAAATCTCCACTTGTGTGCCTGTCCCTCAAAAGAAAAGCATGACAAAAACCGACAGAAATAACATAACTACAAATACAAATTAAATTTGTTTAAAAAGGGGAGGTGAAAATGAAAAGGAAAAAGAAGGAAAGAACGAATCATATGAGCAGTTCCATTATGGAAAACTCGGCGAAACGAAAGTCTAAGAACCGCAGATTTACGAATGTTGCCATAACTTTCTTTTGAAATGGTTGATAGTTTTACATCCTTCCCAGTTTGTATTTGCCACAGTTCGTCACTGCTGTAATATCGATCGGTATTGACGCATTTTTTAACACACCAATTCTTATTTCTTTCAGCCGTCCTACGATCGCTACGGGGGCATAAGCAGTGGCAGGCCGACGTCCTATGGCTCGGTGAGTACCAGTTGCTTCCCTTGGTTCTCTTCGGGCCGTTTCTGACTTGTTTTCTGTCACTCGTTCTGCATCTCGGTCCTGTTCGCGTGTGCAGGGGAGACTAAACTGTATAGCTTGGGGGTGGTAAACTCTTTGTGAATTTGCTCCCTTGAAATGTTCTTCGATGGGATTTGAAGGGAGTATCGTTTGTTTGTTTATCTGTTTGTTTGTTGGAGTGGCTATGGCTGTTCAGTGACAAACAAAATAGCATATACCTTCCATTTTCCCGACCGCGATTATGCGTGCACACACACACGCACACACACACACCGGCACACACCGGCACACACACACACACGCACATTAGCAATGCGCCATCTCTATTTTTACATTTTCTGTCCGCCCCCCTCCCCATCACCTCTCTTAATTAGGACATTCATTGTACAGGTGATTTGTTGATGCTGACATCTCTACGTCTACCTGTCATGTGCATTCTTGCACTCAGTGTTTTGCTAGTGTCAAGAGCAGTTTGTTTTCCTCTAAGCCGGGTGGTGTCTTTTTTTGTCACTTCCTGCTTGATTACTTACCTGCACTTTTTGGCTTTTTCCTTCTTTTTCGTGTGTTTGCTTTGTCTTCGCTGACACTCTGTCAGTCTCTCTCTCTCTCACTCTCTCTGTGTCTCCCTCTCTCTGTGTCTGTCTCTCTCTCTGTCTCCCTCTCTCTCTGTCTGTCTCTCTCTCTCTCTCTCTCTCTCTCTCTCTCTCTGTCTCCCTCTCTCTGTGTCCCTCTCTCTCTGTCTCTCTCTCTCTCTGTCTCCCTCGCTCTCTGTCAGTCTGTATCTCTCTCTCTCTGTGTCTCCCTCTCTCTCTGTCTGTCTGTCCCTCTGTGTCTGTCTGTCTATCTCAGTCTCTCTCTCTCTCTCTCTCTCTCTCTCTCTCTCTCTCTCTCTCTATGTCCACCTGTCTGTCTGTCTGTCTGCCTGTCTCTGCATGCCTCTCTCTTTTTCTCTCTCTCTCTCCCTCTCTCTCAGACTCTCCCTCTCTCTCTCTGAATACCTGTCTGTCTGCCTGTCTGTCTCTACATGCTTCTCTCTCTCTTTCTCTCTCTCTCTCTCTCTCTCTCTCTCTCTCTCTGAGTCTCTCTCTCTCTGAATACATTACCTGTCTGTCTGTCTGCCTGTCTCTGCATGCCTCTCTCTTTTTCTCTCTCTCTCTCCCTCTCTCTCAGACTCTCCCTCTCTCTCTCTGAATACCTGTCTGTCTGCCTGTCTGTCTCTACATTCTTCTCTCTCTCTCTTTCTCTCTCTCTTTCTCTCTCTCTTTCTCTCTCTCTCCCTCCCTCTCTCTCCCTCTCTCTATCCCTCTCTCGCTTCCCCTATCAGTGCACAGTCATCCCCCTGCTCAGACCAATCAACCGCTTGCATTTTCTCAGTGCACAAGGTTTAAGAAAGCAAAATGCGCCCTGCGGCATGACGTTCGTCTATCTTTTAGAAAAAGCCTTCCTTCTCCTGCAAACCATTTTGTGAAACAGGTCTATCTAGAATTGTTCATAGCTGAATACATTCACTTGGACACATACCAAAGACCAACAACTGAAGTGCTGCACGTGCAGTGTTCGACATTCTTGTTATTCTGTGTTGCGGAATTCATTTCACAGACAAAGGTGTCAGTTATAAATTAGTCACACACACACACACAGTAAAACACACACACACACACAGTAAAACACACACACACACACACACACACACACACACACACACACACACACACACACGCACACACACACATACACACACACACACACAATACATAAATAAAGATAAATAAAGACTATTTTGTGCAGAAAACAACCAGGCTGTATAATTATTGTTGGTATGTGTCTAGGGGTCTGAATTGAACGACGCTCTTACCCAATGTTCAAATCCTGTTGAGTTGTATGATGATTTTCACGAAAAGGAATATATTTTTTCCCCACTCCTACGACTGAAGATTGTTTTGATTTATCATGAAAGAACTACGCCTCTGTCTCTCATTATCGTCTTCTCCTGCAAATGTGTGGAACAGTTTGTATTTGTCCCACAAATCCGAAAGTATAATATGCCCAGAACGTCTGTATGTGCACTGTTGCGAACAGTGCACGAAAACGATGCAGTAGGTATGATAAAAGTAGGCCTGACGACAGAACGGATAATTATGTGTTATGTACACCTGAGATATTGCTGCACCGCGATGTGTATAGCTGTTTCTTTCACGAAAACGATGCCGGAGGTATGAGGAAAGTAACGACAGAACATATAATAATGTGTTGTGTATGTACCTGAGTTATTTTTGCAGCACTGCGTTGTGTATAGCTGTTTCTTTTGGCACACTAAACCTACTGTCATAAAACCAACGTGCTTTGATGTTGTTCGTTTATTGTTGCTTTTTGCTTTGCTTTTGTTGCTTTTCAGATTGTTCTTTTCGCGTGTCTGTGTGTGGCGTAGGGGTGGGGGGTGGGGGGGGGGGGGGGGTGGCGAACAGAGCGTCTTATAAATCTAAATGATGGTGTTGTTGTTGTCTACCTGTCTGTCTGCTGTTGTTAATAGGAAGTTGTACTGAGTGAAACAAGATAAGTAATGAGGCATTAACGGGCTTGAATCATTCCTGGCAATGTTCTTCATGTTCCATAATGCAAGGCCCGTGTGCGGTCGTTCGCTTTACTCTCTTTTCTCTTCTGTAAATTCTTAATCTGACTGTCATGTAACCCTAGGGTTTTTTTGAAATAAATATTGACTTGACTTGACTTGACTTGGGAAGCTATTTACAATTGATAAAGATCAGCGCCGAGTTGTCGTAAAAACAGATTCGAACCCAAACCTGGGCCTCGAACTCCGTAAGAAAAGAACCACAAGAAGAAGGAGACGTGGATGGACACAACTCAATAGAGTCGGAAACACTGACGTGGAAATCCGACGGAGTTATTTTCGGATTTTTTTCTATTGAATAAGATGAATTACGGAATGGAAGGAAGGAAGCACAGCACAGACGAGACTGTTTGTTTGTTTGTTTGTTTGTTTGCTTGTTTGCTTGTTTGTTTTTTGTTTGTAAAGCCTGTTTTCACCAACAAATCATAACCGTCTGAGTTATGCTTAGTCAGACCGGCACGGTTGGCCTAGTGGTAAGGCGTCCGCCCCGTGATCGGGAGGTCGTGGGTTCGAACCCCAGCCGGGTCATACCTAAGACTTTAAAATTGGCAATCTAGTGGCTGCTCCGCCTGGCGTCTGGCATTATGGGGTTAGTGCTAGGACAGGTTGGTCCGGTGTCAGAATAATGTGACTGGGTGAGACATGAAGCCTGTGCTGCGACTTCTGTCTTGTGTGTGGCGCACGTTAAATGTCAAAGCAGCACCGCCCTGATATGGCCCTTTGTGGTCGGCTGGGCGTTAAGCAAACAAACAAAATGCTTAGTCAGGGGAATGTCAGTACACAAAGACAACATACAGATGTACAGTAGAACCTGTCTGTATCAACCTAGCAAGGGATCACAAAAAGTATTCGTTATAGACAGGTAGTCGTAATAGAAAGGTGAACTATGATTAAATACAAGAACAAAATCGTCTGGAATCTTTTGGAGTGGTCGTTGTGGGCGGGGGGTCGCTTTCGAGAGGTATTCGCAAGGACAGGTTCGACTGTATAAGTACGATAAAAACAACCCCATCTTCTCCCCCACCCGTCTTTCTTATTTCTGTCCTAAATACTCTTTGATATTTCAGTTACAGAAGCGAATTCTACAGGTAGCAATCTGGAAAACCAGTCACCGTCAAATGAGAGATTTCAAAGGCAATAGTCTCCAGCAGTATGAACGACCCACTTCATAATAAATACCTGTCAATTCCTATCATGTCTATGAGGCCAGGTACTAATAATCTGCCACCATCTTGAGAATGAGAGGTTACACAATTTGAGTGACGCAGGAGTATGCTTGCTTCACGTGCGCGAAGAGTGTAGGAGTGCTGCAGGCTGTGCCCCAGCGAAAACAAACACAGTGCTAAACTGGGTCATAGGTGTTCGGAAGTCAAAACTGCTGGAAAAATTTGACGCGCGTGCTAACATTGCGCTTTCTCTGAGATCTTGAATGTTTGTTTGTTTGCTTAACGCCCAGCCGACCACGAAGGGCCATATCAGGGCGGTGCTGCTTTGACATATAACGTGCGCCACACACAAGACGGCAGAAGTCGCAGCACAGGCTTCATGTCTCACCCAGTCACATAATTCTGACACCGGACCAACCAGTCCTAGCACTAACCCCATAATGCCAGACGCCAGGCGGAGCAGCCACTAGATTGCCAATTTTAAAGTCTTAGGTATGACCCGGCCGGGGTTCGAACCCACGACCTCCCGATCAGTGGGCGGACGCCTTACCACTAGGCCAACCGTGCCGAGATCTTGAATGAGCGTCGTCTGAAGTCAAACATTTATTTCTCATCTGAGACGATACAAATTTCTATGTATATTTTAGTTGGAAGCAAGAGAATATTCCTTAATGAACGGATCACGAGAAAACAAGTCGGCCGCATTTTAACTTCTTTGTGTTAGTTATTTTTCATTAATCTTTTAAGTTAAGACAATGTGTTTCAGTGAAACAGAAACAAATGAAATACATTATGTTTTAGGTGCTGAAAATGATGTTGCATGAATATCGCTTGTACGACATTTTATAGATAACAGCAAATTTCACTTTCAAGTCAGTCGCTAAGCCGGGTTAGAGAGTCAGTGAAAGTCTAACTTTTAACGTTTTTGTGACAACCATAAACCACTTTAAACTTTTCCACCCAAACTCAGTAAAGTAGGAGATTTTCGTTACAGTAGACATTAAATGTCAGAGAAAGAGAGAGAGAGAGAGAGAGAGAGAGAGAGAGAGAGAGAGAGAGAGAGAGAGAGAGAGAGAGAGAGAGAGAGAGAGAGAGAGAGAGAGAGAGAGAGAGCGCCGGAGAGAGAGAGAGAGAGCCGGAGAGAGAGAGAGAGAGAGAGAGAGAGAGAGAGAGAGAGAGAGAGCCGGAGAGAGAGAGAGAGAGAGAGAGAGAGAGAGAGAGAGAGCCGGAGAGAGAGAGAGAGAGGAGAGAGAGAGAGGGAGAGAAAGAGAGAGAGAGAGCCGAGAGAGAGAGAGAGAGAGAGAGAGAGAGAGAGAGAGAGAGAGAGAGAGAGAGAGAGAGAGAGAGAGAGAGAGAGAGAGAGAGAGAGAGAGAGAGAGTAACTTTTAACGCCTTTGCACCAGCCATAAACTTCTCCCCGCAGTTAGGGGCTGTTGGCACCTTTGCAAGGTTTCCATGGCAACGACACCTGTTTGTGCAACAGACTCAGGTTTCACTTCCAGCGCTTGCCTTATCTCCAAGTGTGCGGATAGTTCTACTGCTTTGCTCTTGCATGGCGGCAGGATTGTACCAAAAGTGACTGTTATCAAGACCACACTGATACCAATAACTAACAATAAAATTATCAAAAGCTTGCTGACTGATGTAGTATCATTTCATACCGTGTCATTAATATGCCGTCAGAATTTGTGCGGAGGTGAGTGAAGGATTATCCTTGATTATGTTGACGCCGGACACTTTCAAGAGACCGCAACACGGTGGCCTAGTGACCTAAGACTTTAAAATTGGCAATCTAGTGGCTGCTCCGCCTGGCGTCTGGCATTATGGGGTTAGTGCTAGGACTGGTTGGTCCGGTGTCAGAATAATGTGACGGCTGGGTGAGACATGAAGCCTGTGCTGCGACTTCTGTCTTGTGTGTGGCGCACGTTAAATGTCAAAGCAGCACCGCCCTGATATCACCCTTCCTGGTGGACTGGGCGTTAAGCAAACAAACAAACAAAACTTTCAAGAGACGAATTCCGGAACTAACTATGCCGTCGGTTTGTTATGGGTTGTGGAGCAGTTGTTTTGCCTTGGAAATACTGAGGAAAACAAAATCACGTGTTATTGTTGGTCAAATACTAAGGAACGGCGATCACATCGGCATCAAATAGTCAGCTCCGATATGCACACTTTCGAAGGGAAAGAGCGGTTTTTTTTAAGCGACAAGAGCAGAAAACACAAATGGGAGCTAAAATTCACTGGTATGTCAATCGTTCGCATGAATTCATTTTTAAGTGGGTTTCAGTATTTGCTCCAATATGCTTCCAAGGATGAGTAACTCTTCCACAACACATAAAACCGAACAGAGTTATTTCCGAGTTTGGTCTATTATATCGATATCTCGCTAAGATCAGTCACAACCTAAATTTGTGCGCTGGCTTCCTGGAAATAATTAGAGGCAAAAGTATGATCTCAATCTGAAGACATGCTGTCAGTAAAGGCGAACGATTTTCAGTCATTTTAGTGTAAGATTGTCAGTCTTGCCCTGATAGGCTGAACAGATAAGACTTTGAACGCCAGTGTATTGTGAAGAAGTCGTGTGCAAAAGTATTAAACTGAAAGACTGAACTTTTTTTGTTACGATGTCCCTCTAACAGCTTAACTACGTAGCAATTATAATCCTTTAGTTTGGAATTTAGGCATTTGCTGTGAAAAATCGGCTTATTTTCACCGACATTAACTACGATAAAAAACGATTTTAATGTACGATTTACGTGTGTCGTACATTCTGGCTGCGTACTGGTGACAAGTGCCTTCAGTGATTATTACCTTTGTGGTTTGATAATATGCTAGAAATTCACCAGTATTGTAACAATGGTCAGTGACGGAATGTTTACATTAAAAAAATGTATACATTCTTTGGATTTTTTCTCTCACTTTTGGTGCTAGTGAGACACCGTAGATATCTGCAGCACGGATTTTCTGCTTCTGCTCTTGCAAGCCAACAGCTGAACGGCCTGGAAGCGTATGCCTGTATTCCAGGTGAAAAAGTTCCAAAGCCGTAACCACCCTCCCTCCCTCCCACAACCCCCTCCTCCTCCTCCTTTCTTTAAGTGTTGTTGCCCTTTGCGTCTAAAGGTATATCCTGTACTGTCAGTTTTGAACTTTAAAATCTTGTTTGCATTCAGGGTTTATGATGAGAACTGGATGCCTTTTTTCAGGTGAGATGTAGGTCTCTGAAGACTGATGAGTTTACCTTTCAAAAGTTTCAGCTGTACTTCAAATATGTTTTGAGGAAGCGAGAGGGTTGGAAATGCGGAAGACGGAGGGGTGTAGTGACGAATGTCGGTATGGTGGTGGTTTCAGTTAAGAAGCCAGGACGCCCCCCCCCCCTCCAGATGTTTAACTTTTTATTTAAAGGAGATCAAGATTAACTTTAATTTCTTATTTTTTATTTTTTATTTATTTTTTAAAGAATCACGTATGCAAAACGTAAGATTTTTAGAACCTTCTTCATGTTACTGTGATAGACTGACCAAAATGCAAATAGTTTAAAACACGGAGACTACCATGCACACTGAGAAAGAAAACCGGCAAAGTCAGTTGAATCGGTTCCGCATAGCCAAATAAGTTGAAGGGATGATAAATACCAAGAACCAACCAAGCAGTTTAGAAGGAGCTGTCTCTTGCGTAGCGTTTTATCATTCTTTAATACTGTCTGTTTCTTGTCGATTGATTAACTGATTGATTGAATTATAAAGTCACTTTGTGCATCAGTCAGTCTCTTAGCCAGTAAGTCAGTGATACAACCTCAGATCGAAAGACAGAGGGTTAGCGCATGAGTAGACCGGCACGGTTGGCCTAGTGGTAAGGCGTCCGCCCCGTGATCGGGAGGTCGTTGGGTTCGAACCCCGGCCGGGTCATACCTAAGACTTTAAAATTGGCAATCTAGTGGCTGCTCCGCCTGGCGTCTGGCATTATGGGGTTAGTGCTAGGACTGGTTGGTCCGGTGTCAGAATAATGTGACTGGGTGAGACATGAAGCCTGTGCTGCGACTTCTGTCTTGTGTGTGGCGCACGTTATATGTCAAAGCAGCACCGCCCTGATATGGCCCTTCGTGGTCGGCTGGGCGTTAATTAAGCAAACAAACAAACAAACAAACAAACAAACTGATTGATTGAATTATAAGGTCACTTTGTTCGTCAGCCAGTAAGTCAGTGATACAACCTCAGATAGAAAGACAGAGGGGTAGCGCTGAGTAGGTAGGTAGGAATGTATGCAGGAAGGTAGGAAAAGGTATGGGTAAATGTTTCCTCCTGAAAATAAGCACATATACTGATCCTTAAAAATTGTGCTGCACACGGGAAACATTGTCTTGTCGCATTAATGTCAACACGCACAAAAAAATCAAAATATTACTTGTACTTCCTCCAGACTTCTGAAGTACATCTCACATAAGGATCACAAATAAGAGAGAAAAAGTGCTGCTTCAGAGAAGGTAGACTACTTCTGTACAGTGACTGACTAACACAGAAAGATAAAACGTCAGTTCATGCGTTATCAGACACAAAAACAACTCCCTCTCTTATCCACCCCGGTCCCTCCTCCCCTACCCAGAATGGAAAAAAGAAGAAATTCAGCAGAAACTAACCAACAGTACTGAAGATAGAAACCCATATCAACTGCTGTCATGGAAGACAGGGAATAAACGACTTCAGTCAAGCTTGTGCCATAACTTCTGCCAGTTTTGCCTCTTTCGCTTTCTGATTTTGCGTGTCGAGAAAGTACAGTCTGAGTTGCTTACCTGGGGAAGTAGGCTTATATAGAGGGTATGTTTTCCTCTTTTCCTGATGATTTCGATTTGTTTCTTGTATTTTGAATCTGTTACTTGACATGGTCTTGTCTGGGATGTCTAGAACTCACTCGGGGCGGCCAGTTTTCTCCCTTGACTTTCCCTCCAGACGGGCCATTTGCATGGGTTAGGAAAAAATTCATAGTGAAAGAATGAATAAAGATAGACAGATGAATCGCTAATTTCACCTTCATCCACGTCAGATCCTTCAGTTTGAAGCATTTCAACAACTTCCAACGCCGTAAAACGCCTGGCATTGGGTCTACGAGACGAGCGTGACAACTGCGTGGAAGACGCCATTGTCTTACTGTTTACCCTGACGCTGATCGTCGGTAGTTTCGCAAACCGGGTCACAATACAGACAAAGAAAGGGACAAGTGAATGCAGTTGAGCGCATAACAATGCATACGGTGTAGTCAAGTGATGTCTTCATAACGTATGCTTTGTGAGACAGTCTTCCATGTACATTTTGTGTTTGGGGAGGAGGTCAGTTTAAAATAGTCTATGTTAATAATGTAGGACAAAATATCAGAAACGTGTTCTGAGACAGAGCTCTATTTCATATTTATTTGGTATCACAATTATTATTGTCGTTGTTGTTACTGCTACGACCACGACTAGTCTGTTCCTTGTTTAGTTTACTACCTCAGGCGACTTTTCAGACTGTATTTTTCTAACAGACCGTGACAAGAAGAACTGGAGGAAGGGGCAAGCAGCCCGCTCATCTTCGTGTTGTAAATCATGTTCTGTCTTTAAGCGGCTAATTGCTTTCGCACCTTTTTGTTTTGCTTATACACGAACCCCCCCCCCCCCCCCCCAACACACACACACGTTCCGCTCACTCATCGACTATCCATCCCACCTCCAGGCCTTCTTTCCCCCCTCCCCTCCCCCTCCCCCCTTCCTTAGTTTCGCCAGTTGTAAGTTATGTTTTGGATTTATTGTCTGGAACAAACCAGACGAGGCTACAAAGATTCGTCTAGCTTTGAAACACTTCCTGCTTCGACGAGGTAGGAAATTGGTTGGGAAGAGAAAGCGGAAATTGTCTGATCAGACTTTTCAAGACTTCTTTCAATGATGCCGTTGAAGAGGAGTCATGTTTGAATCCAGTCATGGTGAGCTCCCTTTGTCGAAATTTTATTTTTACGGATAGAATGTTCATTTGTATATCTTGCCGTTAATTTTGTTTTCAATTTGATACAATGATAGTGTATGGTTATTGAAATGGTTTGTACGCAGTACCTTCCATTCAGATTGTTGGCACTTTTCCAAGAATGTGTTTACTCTTGTCCTTTCGTGTTCGCGTTTTCATTGTTTGATTTTGTCTTTCTCACCATTATTCTTGTCCGTGTTGTGTTTCGCGTTTTTGTTTTTTTAGTTTCATAATTGATAACCTTTCCCTTCCGTAAAAAAACCAGCGTCAGATATTACGGCGTGTTGTTTTTGTTGTTGTTGTTGTTAATGTTGTTGTATTTTCATAATCAGCTATGTTTCTTTGTGCTATTTGCTAGGTCGCGCAAAATGTCAACTTCCATGTTTGAAATAAATAATTGTACCTAAAAATACTCGCAGCTTTGCCGCAAAGTCAGCAACATCAACTGAATTTTCTGTCTGCACGTCCTATCTTTTCTCTTTGCGAAGTATGTACTTAAGCCCCCAACAGTCCTGACAATTAATATCTATCACTGTCATTTATATGTGGACTATCTCTCTCCTTTGACCTTATCAGGGCTGAAACGACATGCTAATATAATGTTAAAGCAGGTTTATTTTTGGCCTGAACCGACTTTTTGGTGCTCCCATAATCCTGCTTTTCTTCTGCCGTCACTTCCTCTGATGACTCTAGATGATGCGCCCTGGTCTCAAGGCAGATAAGCCATCGTAAATAAACATGGTTGTGTACACATCGCCTGGTGGTATTCTGTCACATCACCGTGCTGTATCAGAGTCTCAAAAGAAGCTGCTCAGCGCAGTGCCAAACCATGACTGCATGAGGATGTACCTTGTCTGAGAGTGGATGGAAACATTTGGTTTAAACAAGATTTTATTCTGAGAACATGGGGTTACATATATAGTTTAACAGGAACAATTGTGAGCACACTACAAGCTAAACTTATACTATGGAAACATTTCTGTTTAATATGTCTTTGAAAGAAATACATGTACACCTAACAGATTCTTTCGTAAAACAATTTTTTTTTAAAGTTTGAAACTCTTTACACAAATAAGAAACCATGACAACGAATTTATTTGGTTTTATGGATTGTGAAAGAGATGCTCATTCTTGGAAACATTGGAGCAAATACCGAAACCTACGTGAGAACTTCTTTTTGTTTTCAACCGGTACTGTTGGGTTTATATCAAACGAAGCTCTCACGAGGTTGTCGCCTGCAATTCTTCTTGTCTTTGTTGGTTTATACAATGGTCAGAAATATGTTTGTTTACTTATGCTACATGTGTACATTCTGAAGTTACACATTGGTTTGTTATGTCTGACCTGTGGCGAGATATGTTGTGTTCTTAAATTCAGGTTCTGTAAAAGCATTGCATTAGGGCTGGCGAAGAATATGATCTGTCATTTTAACACACAGACAAGAGCGAAATCCTTATCAATAGCAAAACATTCCAGTGACAAGCGATTAATTATGTTGCTGTCTTCAGCGAGAGGAGACATTAAGAAATGTTGTTGAAGTCACATATGGTTTAGACGAGGACGTATTTGATATTTGTTAATGTGCAGTGTCGAGACATTTGCAGACGAAGAAGATTTTTTGTTAAAAGATGAAATCATCGTTTATGTTTTACACAAATGTTCTCGATGAGTTCTAATGTTTTGTCGTCGCTGTCGTCGATCTCCTCTATCTTCTTCTTCTTCTTCTTCTTCTTCTTCTTCTTCTTCTTCTTCTTCTTCTTCTTCTTTTTCTTCTCTCGGAGTTAGTTTTTTCCTGCGTTCTTGGGTTGAAGAAGCTATCTGTAACATGGCAACGACCGTTGTTAATTGACATATGTTCGTGGTAAGAGCTTACAAAAAATTTAGTTTCCTATGATGTAAGTTTACATAGTTTTGAACCTCTGTCGATAACAAAACAAACGTCGAAGAGTCACTGTAACCATTATTCTGAAAGCATTCTTTTCTCTCCCAGTCTTTCTGTCCTTCTGCCTCCCCCCCTCCCCTCTCCACTTTTCTCTCCCAGTCTTTCTGTCCTTCTGCCTCCCCCCTCCCCTCTCCGCTCCTTCTCTCAAAGAATTATTAGATGCGACCCCCCCCCCCCCACCCACCTCCTCACTTTATTATGCCAAAAAGGCCAGTCGTTGTCAGCAATACGATCATTCTTCTCTATCTCTGTAACTGTTGCCACAAGTTCAGGCGTACCCGGCTGTACAGCAAAAGTTTTTCCATCTGTTCTGTCACTGAAGCCGCAAGAAACCACAACCACAACTACAACGTCAAATATCATCACCGTCAGCTCAACCACCATATGATGCGGTGCACACACGCTGCTTCAGAAATACACGTGCAACCAAAACAGAAATTTATTGGGACTAGCAATTTATTTGACACTTGTATCTATCTCACGTTTCTTGATTGAGAGTTACCGCTCTTCATGTTCTTTTACGACTGACGTTTCTACTCTCCGGAACAGAAGAGTTCAGAAAGTTGAAGATAAATCTGGTCTGATTTGAGAATTATGGTTCTTTTTTGGGGTTGGGACTGATAATATTATCGCGGAATGTTTCGTCAAAATGGTCGTTTCTGACATTCTGTGGTCGTTCTACCGGAAATTGTAAATTCGCTTTGACGTTGAAACAGCGATTACAATTTTAAGCACAGTGCCAGTTTGATGTCGTGTGGAGTGTATTTTAAGACTGGAAATCAGTAGGTGCTTCCTTTATCAAAGTCGTACCCGATTGTAAAATTGTTCGAAAAATATCCCCTTCTCATATTATCCACGATAATGCAGGCTTTTACAAGTTACAAGAAAATGCTTGGAATTTAACACGTATACTCAAATTCTACAGCCTTAACTGCTGCCTTCTGTGCGAAGTGGACTTTAAAACAAAAAAATTGATGTTGCAAGTTGATTTAGGTATCAGGTACACCATTCTCGCATACAACATTCTCAACATACACAATTCTCACTCCGGCCCAGAGGGCAGCCAGGCTGAAGGTATTTGGTGTGTGTTCTAGTGGATGGATGTTTTTATCCCATGTAAAATCCAGGACGGATCTAAAGGGATTTACAAGATGGTTTACACGGCAAGAACTGTACATGTGTAAATACAGGTATGCTAAGATGGCAAAGCTATTATCATTTTTAATGTTCGTAATAGCCCTAAGCAATCGATCGGTTTTTCACGATTTTTTTTACAATCTATCCACTTATCTGTAGCATGTGCTTTTTGTTTGTAGTAGTCTTAGTTTTAGCCCAACCATGTAGGTTGTCAGAAAATTGAATAAGTACTTAAATAACCTAATAACTGACTTACTGACTGACTAACTGATTCATCGAACAAATATACCTACATCTATACTCGGATGAACATCTTGAATATGACAGTAGCCCCCAAGATGCCATAGTAAGTATGTGAGTCATCTCTGGCATGAGTCATAAGATTTACCACCACCATCCTGCGTACGTTTTGCAGTCAGGCGGAGACGTATTGGATTTACTGTAGATTTGTACACACCTCTCCCCCCCCCCCCCAACATACACTCAATTGTTCGTCTTGTTCACACAAATCTGATCTGATGTGACTGGATCCGTGTAGTTCTCATTCTTGAATGTGTTCTAATAATTATCTAAAGCATTCACGTTTGTTTGTTTGTTATATCTTCTCCTTCGAGTTTATTTAACTCGCTATGAAGATAAACAGTAACAACAACTCACACAAAGAAAAGGTTTGTTACGAAATCCGGGGAAACGCGCAGTGCGAAGCGATGGTCCGCCTCCCATTCACGTTTCAGCCAATGGTCAACGACCTTAAACAAGATCAGACATCTGAAGAAGAAAAAAACCAGCGGTGCAACGCAAGCCGAGATTGGCTGCTTGCCAATTTCCACCTGCCATGTTTTTAAGGGGTCATGGGATGTGCCAAAACGAAAAGTACGCATCGGAATCTGACAGAAGCAAACAAAGCTGGACGTAGCTTTTCCCGAAAATTCTCTTAAATTGATGTTTGTGGATTCTGAGTCCCAAGGTGGGTACTCAAGTAAGCTTGTGTTTTTTTTCTTTATTTTTTTCGTCCTTACACCTGTTCCGTGTCCCGTTGTGCTCTCACACCGCCCCGTCCCTGCAATCACTGCTCCAACCACCTCTGAATTTCGTTCCGCTGCCAGACTTGTCGATTTTACAGACGGTCTAGGGGGGGATGTCGGGTCGCTGCGGTAGGCTACCCTCGGAAGATGACACTGCACTTCTGCTGAGTCACTTCGACGGTGTTCAGTACTGGGTCTGTCCCGAGCTAACGGACGCAGCCCACTATCTACTATGCCCCCTACTAACGACATTGCCTTTTTTTTTACACTGAATGAGCGTCCCATCCAGAGAGCAGACCGCCACCACGTTCCTCCATCGACCCTCTAGAACGTCACACGTTGAAGACTGACAGCAGAATTACTATTCAGGGAAGGATCGAACAGGAACACTGAGACCAAGGTCACAATGAGAGCTCCGGGCATGAAGGGCCACAAGAGCAAGGACAATTTATATTTTGGATGATTAATGAGATGAGGATGATTATAATGATGATGCTTTGGATTTCCAATTTTGGTGTGAGACTACGTGACAGGGCAGCACTCTACGCTTACTGTCATAATATATCCTGGCATCAACCAGGCCCTAGAACGGCCGCACCTACGGTGTTGGTCAGGTATACAGAATATGAGCACCCTCAAAGTCGCATTCGTTAAGTGAATGACACTTGGCTGTGTGATCCCAGCCTTCCCATAGGAACCATAGCACTTCCACTCTGGGTAGGAGCCGACGCCCGAAAAACCCACATGATCCTGATGGGATTCGAACCCACGACCTCCCGGCCCGCAGCCCGATGCGCTAACCACTGCGCTACGGGGGCCTGTGGTAATTGATGTTTGTTTATTCACCTAACCAGCAGCAATTTAGTAGTGTTTCTGAGGGGATAAAAAATCCTCCGTGTGGTGTGGCTAATTTGTGTCCAAGAAAGTACAAATAAATACACGGAAAATGCACTTTGAAAGGTTCAAACCGTGAACATGATAACGACAAAACTACCGTAGTTGTAAACATCCTTCATTGCAAAAGCAAATACAAGTCAAGTACTTCGAACTTTAAAATGCTAACGATAAAAGTACGTGCTTTAGTTGAAAATACCCTTGCACTAACATGCCAACAACTGAACAAGCCTAGGAAAATATACTTGTCTGAAGTTCGAGGAAAGTGAGGCAACGATGCTTTATATACAAAAAATAAAAGAAAGAAAAAAAAAGAATGCTGTCAACTCGCCAGTGGTGAATGAAGATCGAGTCTTGCGGGCGATGGAGCACCATATGCATACTCGTTCATCAAACCAAATTGTTTTCATGCTACAATGATATTTTTTGAGTATTATTGGTGCATACTGAGCTTTCGTTTGTTATGTTATATGAAGTCTTATATCGCGCGCGTATCTCCAGACTCGGACTCAAGGCGCAGGGATCTATTTATGCCGTGTGAGATGGAATTTTTTACACAATACATCACGCATTCACATCGACCAGCAGATCGCAGCCATTTCGGCGCATATCCTACTTTTCACGGCCTATTATTCCAAGTCACACGGGTATTTTGGTGGACATTTTTTATCTATGCCAATACAATTTTGCCAGGAAAGACCCTTTTGTCAATCGTGGGATCTTTAACGTGCACACCCCAATGTAGTGTACCTATCTTTTCGGTGAAAAGGATAGGTATAAGAAACGAATGAAATTACGCGTTGTTAATGTGTCAACAGGAGTAAGTGGAGGTTACGCGGAACCATTCTCCTGGCACCTAGCTGAGATAATAAGCATTGACATGAACAAATGAATGTTGTTTTCAAACTATATAGACATCGTTTTCTTGTATATTTCGGATTAGCTCCATTTGCAGGTCTTTTGAGGATTATTCACCCTATTTTCGTGGGCTACTTGAATATTTTTGTTTTCTGCATTCCGAGTGAGGATATAAGTGCCATGGCTGAAAACACCCATCCGTGATGTTGGTGAATGTGGACATTAATTTTTGTGACCCTCCACCACGAAATGAGTCGCATGTCACCTTTGCATGATTTTCATATTTTTACATTTTCCTAAAAAGTTTGTTATGCTCTATCCAGTGGTGAAAAACGTTTTAAAAAAAGAGCGAAAACTTTGAGTTATAAGCCTGTGACTAAGGTGACCCTCACACTGTTACCAGACACTCCCCGGACTTATATTTAGCCTAACGCAGAACAGCGCGAGGTGACATGCGACTCATTTCGTGGTGGAGGGTCACATTTCTCCTTCTTGCTCCAGCATCCACTTATGTGTAAGCACATGAAAGTCTACAGTAAATCACTCAGCGCGGACATTTGTTGTTTCAGCGTTACCTTCCAGGTATAGATTCATATCGGCGTTTCAGTGTTTTTCCCCCTGTCTCAAACAAAGATACCGCCAGGGAAGTCATTGCCCGTTCTGCAGGTAAACATGCCCGCTGCAACTGTTACATGATGGGTCTAGGAGTTAGAAGTTTGTAATTTAAAAGCTCTGTTGTAAACCAAAAACAAATAGACTGCCTCGCTTGTATCTTACCTGCAAGCGGCTGAACATTTTGTCGAATAAGTGTTGTATAATTAGTGTTTTTCTGTGCTCTTAAAAGACCGCTGGATCGATATATCTGTGAACGGCAACGTTTTGTTTTGTCAATAATTAAACGTTCCAACAACATACCTTTCTTGTTTTTTTTATTCAGTTGTAAATCTTTTTACATTATGGTCACAAAATAGCTCAAACGTCAAGGCTACGTAAATACTTTCCTTTTTTGTGTATTTTTTAAAATATTTTGTGTGGCAGAGAAAACTTCGACAGATGATGACAATTCATACAAAATCCCCCGCAAATGCGGAAGCCTTTATAGTAAGTAAACAGTTAGCACTTTGAAAAACTGTAGTCATCCGAGTAACGATAGAGACATGTACACAGTTTGGGGAATACCTTTCCAAACGGAAACTTGTGTTCACAACGGGCACATTTTAAACGTTCCCATGGGGAAGGAACCGGATGCTCTAGTTTCTGAACCCACTCATTACAAAATAGCAGGGTTAATTTGAAACGTTGTTGAAATGCAACGGCAATGGATCATCGGCCAATGAGAACGCCTGAATCAACTGTGAACATTTGCAATGTCTCATGACGTCTAGAAAAAACCCAATAAGCGGATCGTGAACGTCGAGCGAAACAAAAACTATATATTGAACCAATCAGAACAATTGAATCAACAAGCAGGTATTTTTGGTGTGTCCTTACAGCACCCCACTTGTTTTCGTGGAACGTGAGTCTGATGGCCTCAGGGTTCGAACTTTGCGAAGGTTGTCCTTGGGGTTCTGCCAAGAACTCCATGCCTTCTCAGTTCCCAATGGAAGCGATGCTAAGGCAGTCACTCAGTCACTCATCAGCCAGACAGACTCCTTCATTATAGAAACAATGTACTTTTCTACCCGCGAAAAGCACCATGAAAAACACCAAGCGTCTGTTTACGCCTTCATCCCGGGTTTTGAGAGCATTCTTCAACTCGTCACGTTCACACCAAAACATCAACAGCTTGACTGCTTTCTGTGCAGAACTGGAAGTTATGCTGAATATCTTTTGTAACGTACCCCTGTGTCAACCTGCAAAATTAATTCATAAAAAAATTCCATTCTGCGCAG
>NC_090245.1:31902562-31922562 GCF_037325665.1 Littorina saxatilis | reverse complement strand
TTGAAAATCGAGATGCTGTACCGATGATGACCCAGCTGGTTATTTTGGCTCACCTCATTCTTTTGGCATTTCGTCAGCAAAGAAAGCAGACATCCTGCCCCCACACTAGCTCTTCTGAGACTCAGTGCTTCTTTTACATCACTAGTTTTTTTTTCTTTTTCTGCGCTGTGAAATACTTATCTCCCCTGCTCTTCTCGGTTCCCCAAACCTTTCCAAGGAGGATAAGAAACTCGGCGAACCAGAAGCACCCGACAACAAACACACCGGTAGCTAGATCGAGGCTGATTTCGTTTTGAGATCGAGGCTCGCACGCGCATTGGTCACGCGGTCGTCTGCTCTTCTTCCAAAACTTTTGATACGTCTGCTTGCTTCTGCTGTCGATTTTCGGAGCGGAAAACAATCTGTTCAGCTGACAAGAACACATTTTCGAATTCGACGCTGTCAGGTTGAGGTGGACATTTTCACAGCGCATGAGAGGTAAGGATTTTGCACACGATTTTCATTGACCAGTTCTGATGGTGTTTTGATGGCATTGCGATCACCCGTTACGCAGGTAGCAGGTACTATTCCGCAGATAGTGGCTATATCTGACGCAGAGGTCAGACGTGGGCGGCGTATGATGAAGAGCAGGAACAGGTGTGGAAGTTTACTGCTCTTTGCGTTTTCTCTGGAAGCGATTTCTACCTCATCATTTTTGACTTCCGCGTTCGCTTTTTTTCTCTGGTCAGGTGGAGCGTGATGCACGTGAAGGATTTTTGTATGGGTTTTTATCTCTGGTTGTAGGTGCGTGATTCGGTTCAGTGATTACCGCGTGGGTGGTGTTTTGATGTTTACCTGTAGACAGAAACACCGAAGAGAGAGAGAGAGAGAGAGAGAGAGAGAGAGAGAGAGAGAGAGAGAGAGAGAGAGAGAGAGAGAGAGAGAGAGAGAGAGAGAGAGAGAGACGCACACACACACGAGGCACACACAGACACACACAGACACAGACACACACACAAACACACTCACACACAAACACACACACACACACACACAAACACACTCACACACAAACACACACACACACACACTCACACACACATACACACACACACACACACACACACACACACACACACACACACACACACACACACACGAACGTAAGAAAACCAGATTGTAGTGGGGTCTATTATTTGTTTTATTCTCTTTGCAATAACATATTCACTAAATACAAGTAATGTTTCAAGTAAAGATTACTTGACATTATGATTTTAAATCAGCAAACATGATTTATAAACCAACCAACCAACCAACAAACAAGAAACGAAAACACCAAAAAACAGTCTACTGTAAAGCTACAACGGCTGCACTGTTGATTAGTGGAGGTGATGACTAATCAGCTGGATCATGTAACGAAATCAATTGCAATGCTAATCTCAGACTTAATTGTATGACTATTTGCTTCATCCTGCACAAATAACTCAATTGGCATTCAGTTGTATTTCGTAGACATCACAATTTCTGCAAATGTCCTTACATTTTTTTCTCTCATATTATAGGAGTATTCGTTCGTAAGTTAAATCTTTTCCAAGGAAGTAAACTATTGACTGTCTTCTTGTGTTTTGAAATATGTTTTCAAATAATCATAGGTTTTAGGTATAATAGCTTGGAGGCTAGGAAACAAAAAGTTTCACCCGAAAGTGTTTATGTTTTGTTCATGGGAATGAGACCAAACACGAAAATACCAAAAAGTGGCAGGAGTTCTTCGTTATCATATATACAATCAGTGTTTAAAGTTCTCTCTGTTGTTAAAAGTTCTCTCTAATTTGTATCATGCTTATAAGGGAAGATACTTACTACCTTTGAGGTTAGTTGTACTTGCGAGGACGCAGGTTAAAAGGCATCCTAATTTAGAATATAGATTGAAATTCTTTCTGGGACTGAAACAGCTGCTGCGTATTTGGGATGATCATTAACTGCCTTCAGATGAGTACAAAATAAAGATAGACCACACACCACGCAGCTGACCCTTGGATTTCGCAGTTGACCCTAGGCAATGAACGAGATTTGGAAGTCTTGATTTTAACTGATAAGGGATAATTAGCATTTTAGATCAAAGTAATACAGCGTCATTTAGAAAAGAAACAAATCTTTTGCTTTTGATTGACATGTTTTATTTTATGTGCTTTTTTTAAAAGAAAAAAATATTCATTAATTCATTCATAACATACAGTAAAGGGGAGACGCGTGAACGTACAGATGCAAATTATTTAAGGAAGTGCATGCTATAATTGTAAGCCCTTAAAAAGAAAAGAAACTAATCAGAACCTTTTACAGGGAGAGATAGAGTAAAAGGGCAATACTTGAGTCAGTAGCCTGCGTAGGTGAGCTGAAATTAACTAACAACACTTTAAGAAACAGGAAATAAGCCATCACCGCTATCGTCACCATGAATACGAAAACACTTATACCTATCACACAGTATACATAATACAACTCAACTCTTGCTATCAAAGCAAGACAACGGCCCATACGCTGTGATTGTTTTGACTTCCTTCCAAGTGATAGAAGCGGCTTCCCGGCCTCAGCCGGTTTTACCTGAGGTCAGCCGGTTAGCAGTGGGCGTGATTTACCTGAACGTTAGTCAGACTGAATCCCCCAGTACCCCCTGCTGATGCAGGCAGAGACTGATGCAGGAAATGAGTGGCCAGACTGGACTGTGGAAAATGCTCGAGTGGGAGGCTGAGAGGATGAAAGCAGCGCCAAGAGTTAATGAGGCTTTTTGACTGGTCTAGATTTTGTGGCGCACGGCATTTGTTTGGAGAAGTTTGGAATTGTCATCTATGATCTAAGAGCATCTATCTTTTCCATGTGAGAATGTTAAAATTTAAAAAAACAAACAAACAATTGAAACATACAAAGAAACAAACCCACAAACAGACAGACAGACAGACAAACAAATTAAAACAAAAACTAAATTATAACAACAACCCAAACAGAAAATGTTTGAGTTTCCCGATTGCCTGTAGATGTTTGCGAATATTGGTTTCGTCTTTTACCTAGACATCCAATATTTCTTTATCATTGTTATTGTTCATCATCATAATGAGTCACAGTAGCAGTAGAGGTATTACAGTTACAGTCTAAGGCCTGGACGAAATAAAACAACTACCCCGGAAAAATGCAAAGATAGCCATCATCAACGTGCACACTCTTCCAAAGGAACGCATCTTCTAATGCTCTCCTACATGGTCTAGACTTTCAGGGTAAAGATCTCAGCATATCGTTCAAGGCAGTGAGCTTATCTCGCCCCTACAAGGCAGCACTTAACGGTCTGAGCATCATTATATCCGCAGAGTCCGGTTAATCAGAGCTTGTGACGCCTGACACTGATAAAAGAACCTCTTGAAGTCTTCCAAGGGGGCGTGGCTTAAATTCAATTTGAGCTATACGTGTTCATTGCCCATGTCGTCACGAATAGACTGCACTGACTTTATGTCGAAGCGATGCAACATGAACGTAAGGTTTCTTCCCAGTAAACATTTCGATTTTTTTTTCTCTCGTGCAGGGCTGACATTGGTTATTGTCAAGCTTGGGACTTGCAACTTGAATGCAGAATTGAGAATATGTTATTGCCCAGAGTACCACGAATGTGTCTTTCTTGGATGATTTACATGCGTGCAACAGGAAAGTGGGACAAATACCGTTAGAAGACAGTTTGGAGCAGAGTCATTCTTCAAACATAATCATCTGCAAAGCCAACTAAAGATTCAGGTACACGGAACATAAAGCCTGGTTCAGTTCATACACCGTCTTCAGTAAGATTTAAGTTCTTGTTGGACACGATTCAGGTCTTCTGTTGTAGTGACTTACCAAAGGTTGTAGTTTCCTTTAAAGCAAACAATAAAACATGATGACTACTGAAAGCAAAGCGAATAACATTCTTCAGAATTCCCACGTACCGCTTGCATTTCACGATGAGTTTCACGGCCCTTGGCGTTCCAGCAGCTGGTACTATTTTGATGAGCCTTATAACCAATACCAGCAACCCATGTGGATCCAGATGCAGTTTTATTGTTCCATGAATTCGGTAGACTCAACAAAGTCTGGCATGGAGCACAACTGACCTCCTGTATCTCTCATCACCTGGACATCTTGTCTAACCTCAACGTCAGGTGAGCGAGACTGACCCAGTTTGTCAAGGTCGATTTGCGGTCACTGATTGCCTCCAATTTTCGAAGGTGATGATGTCCAGGCGTAGAGCTACGTAACGTAGGCATGCCCGACTGAGCCACGTAATCACTATAGGTCGTGCACTTAATCTTCTCATGTGCATGACAATCACCTAATTATTTGTGCCAAGTGACCCCGCGAGTGTTAAGTGCGGGTATGGTCAACAACAACAACAACAACAACAACAACAACAACAACAACAACAACAACAACAACAGCACAACACAACAACAACAACAACAACAACAACTGTTGGGGTTGCTTTTTCAGTCCGTTATACAATTGGCTTTAGTATTGCTGTTATTTGTCTATCTCTTCAATCTGAATTCGATAATACTGCGGAGTGGTGCATTTCTACAGGATCACGCTCTTCCCTTGCTTTTTATTTTATTTTTACATTTAGTCAAGTTTTGACTAAATGTTTTAACATAGAGGGGGGAATCGAGACGAGGGTCGTGGTGTATGTGTGTGTGTCTGTGTGTTTGTGTGTCTGTGTGTGTGTGTAGAGCGATTCAGACTAAACAACTGGGCCGATCTTTATGAAATTTGACATGAGAGTTCCTGGATATGATATCCCCAGACGTTTTTTTCCCTTTTTCGATAAATACCTTTGATGACGTCATATCCGGCTTTTTGTAAAAGTTGAGGCGGCACTGTCACACCCTCATTTTTTAATTAAATTGATTAAAATTTTGGCAAAGCAATCTTCGACAAAGGTCGAGGTTTGGTATTGCATTTCAGCTTGGTGGCTTAAAAACTAATGAGTGAGTTTGGTCATTAAAAATCGGAAACTTGTAAGTAAAATTATTTTTTTTATTAAACGATCCAAAAACAATTTCATCTTATTCTTCGTCATTTTCTGATTCCAAAAACATATACATATGTTATATTTGGATTAAAAACAATCTCTGAAAATTAAAAATATAAAAATTATGATCAAAATTAAATTTCCGAAATCGATTTAAAAACTATTTCATCTTATTCCTTGTCGGTTCCTGATTCCAAAAACATATAGATATGATATGTTTGGATTAAAAACACGCTCAGAAAGTTAAAACGAAGAGAGGTACAGTAAAGCGTGCTATGAAGCACAGCGCAACCGCTGCCGCGCCAAACAGGCTCGTCACTTTCACTGCGTTTTGCACTCGCGGCGGACTACGTTCAGTTTCATTCTGTGAGTCCCACAGCTTGACTAAATGTAGTAATTTCGCCTTACGCGACTTGTTGTAATTGTGTGTGCAGATAAAGTTAAAACTAAAAAGTGTCCATTGTTTTATATTGATCTGTTCATGTTCACACTATAAAGACACTACTTTGCCATGCTCGCGAGGAGGGGCTATGGAAACGAACAGAAATGGGTAATTTGAACCTTTCTGGGTTGAACATTTAGGAATTCAGTCAGATAAACGTGCAGACTTGTACCATAAGGCTGACCCCTGTGACATTTTCACGTCATCAGAATTAACCCGGATACCTACCTACCTACCTGCAAAAGCTCAGGTGTCAGGGACGTCTTGCCGACAGACAGTTGAAAGGTCATCTGGCTCCACGTACTTCACGTACAGAACTGGCACGTGAAGTGTTCGTGTCGAGTTGACCGAGAAGTCTACTTGTCATGATAACTTCAAAGCCTTGCCTCGCTGATTCAGGAATTTGAAGCTATATTCGACGGTCAAATTTGCAATGTTTAGAATTGATATTTTTCTGGTCTGACATTTTTGTGTGGCAGTTTTGTTCCCTGTGTATATGCTTGTTTTCTTTGCAAATTTGTAAAATCTGACCTTTACTTTGTCAAGCGAGATTGAAAATTAATCCACCATGCCTTTCCTCAAGGTTTCACATAAAACTTATAATGCTGACTTACAACGACAATGGTGACGACAACGTTGATGATTATGGTAATGAAGGAAAGGCAAAATAAAGAAGATGGAGAAACGCCAAGTAACCAAGTGATTAAGCAAACAATTAAATCCGACCAGCTGCAGTATTTGGCCCACGCCGCTAATTATTGTGTACGCACAACAGAACAAAATCTGCCAAACTTCCGGGCGTGGAAGATATTGGATGTACCGTGAGGAAATGAAAAACACCCCAAACCAGTGTTAACTACCCCTGTTTTTGCTCGATAATCAAACACTTCAGAAGAACCTTCACTCTCCCCTTGTGTTCACAACATATAATTGTTGCATCGTTGGTCTTTTGATTTCGTATTTGGACCCGGTTTGCACGTGCGCCTATGTTGTCTACACCTTAAGTTGTTTTCGTTGGCCGTATGTGCGAGTTCTTTGATGCTTTTGATGTACTGTTTTGTATTACATCTTCACTTGCCTTTGAGGCAGATATATACAGGTGATTCCGTAATTACTGTTTTTATCAAAGCTAGCAGGAAATTGTTTTCGGTTTTTATTAGATTGTGCAAGCGGCGCGGATTTGGTTTGGATTAAAAACAAAGAGGGAAACCGTTTTTCTCTTTAGATGCTACATACAATGTATTATCATGCACAGAATGAGTTCAGGCACGCCTGCAAGGGAAATACAAGAGAAAGGGCGAGGCTGGGTCCAATTACGCAAGGCATTTTCCAGCAGAACATGTGAGTGGTGATCTACTTTGCACATTTAATCAATCGATCAATCAATTGATAAACCGATCGCCAAATCCTATGTGAATAAACAAACCAGTTCATCATCAAAAGTAAAAAAAATTCATTTAATTTCAAACACTTACAGAAAACGTTTCCTTTTATTTTGAATATTTTAAACCAATTTTTTTTTATGGAGTCTATTTGTTATTTTTTTAAAACCGGTTTCTCGCCGCACTGTCGAAGATTTATTATTTGTACAACGTTTTTGGGCTCTTGTTTAGAACTTTATGCGTTATCCGCATTTCGACCAAAGTATGACATTTCAGTTTGACACAGATTGAGCTAGCCATTATTATACAAACCGCATAAACGGTCGAGTTGAAACAATGGCTGTCTACTTGAAATGTGTGTCAAATGTCATAATTACTTTGGTCAAAAATACATATTACAGTTTTTAGTCAGACTTCTTATTATGTTTTGCGATTGCATGCACAAAATATTTTTAGTCTCGTCGAGACGCCCAACTATGAGTTAAAGTTAGTTGGCCTCTGGCGTCAACATATAGAATATAGAAAAACCCGATTTTTCATCGATGCATTAGTCTTTGAATAAAATCTACCTTTCTACTTCAAGCTGTCCCATTTCTGCTTGAAGGGTTTTATCGCAGTTTGGACACTGACCGTGTGAATGACTAATGTTGAGAAGTAGAATATGTTTTTCTTGGCACGGGCACCCCGGTGGCCTCGGGGCAGTGATGACCAGGCTGTTAGAAACGTCTGACCAAAGTACATTCGTGTTTCGGGACATGCCAAGCTTAATCACCTCGCTGTCGACAGTACGTGTAGCACACATCATCTTGCACGTGGTGTACGGCGGAGGAGAAAGCAAAACATACACTGCACGGTCCTGCAGGATTGGCTGATTGGTGCAGTACGTAGTTTATTTTTCGGCGTTTGTTGCTATGAACACATGCACCGTGAATTCTTATTCATGCAATGTTCAACCATTCGGAGTTCCTTTCTATCAACACTACGACTTCTTTAAGTTCCGATTGCTTCTAAAGCTTCAAACGATGTGGCTCCTTTGGTCATTAGAGTACCAGGACTGAGACGCACGAGAAAGTTACCACCTCAACGGGAGCCAGCCGATCCAATCCGACCTCGCGGCTGGCTCCCGTCGGAGTGGTAACTTTCTCAGGCACCTGAACGGGAGCCAGCCGATCCAGTCCGATCCCGCGGCTGGCTCCCGTCGGAGTGCTAACTTTCTCAGACACCTCAGTCCTGGTGACAAAAACAATCTGATGCACCCGTGTTGCCTCAGGGTAGACAGTGGAGGGAAATGCTAAATGCTGCAAATGATGAATTACCATGGTAGGTATTGTTGATAGCTGGAGAATATGTTTAATAGAGAGGCTTGAATCAAGATTTTTCTCTTCAGTCGAACCGTGAGAACCCTATCTTTAAAGAAGAAATTCAATTGGAACTGAGAGAGTATAGTAAATGTCTGGTTTGATGGTATCATATTTTGCTTCGTACTATTGCAGATTTTCCCCCTCTTTTTGAAAGGTGTGGCTGTGCTTAACAAAACATACGCGTTATGATGTGAGAATACTACAGCATCGAAACCCGCAGTACTATTCTGTATCATACACGATTCCCTGTTGTGCCAGGTTCCTCGACTACCTTCATAACCTGCTCAGCTGGAAACGATTGAAGGTCGAATCATTACAGAACCAAGAAACCTCCATGCAATTACTGGCATACGGTAAGACGTGCCTTACGCTCTAATGACCTCCCGGGCAGCTTCACAAGCGAAGAAGTGCAGAGTAGCAAAGACAAAAGGTCACTGATGCTAGGAGAATATATCACATTGTCTTTCAACAGGTTCCAACAGCAGTCGACCAACTCTGTTGTCCGTTCATACATCATGGCATTTGTTCTTCGCCTTTGTTTTGCCGATGTCTGAAGAATTGTTTCGCGCCAGGATCAATTTCGCCGAGGATTAATTTTGTCTGCTTCATGAGAACATGTAGAAGGAAAACAGTATATGCAGCGGGGTAGGTAATGTCCTGTTCGTCCTTCCGCGATATTCTGAGAGCAAACTACCTGTCTACACCCGTGAGAATGTGTCTGCCTAGGAATGTGTAAGCTACATGCTTTTCGTTGTGTAGTCTGGTCTTTCATTTTCTGCACGTGCGTACACATTGTAGCACTGACGTGATGACCTAAATGTTGCCTGTGCACAACACACCAGGTTTGATCTTGACTTTGTTCTTTCAGGCCGGCGTGTTGCTCTTGGTGATTTTATTGTATTCTGACAGACAGTAGCAAATCCGTGACACCACCAGACTCCCATCTGTTCTTTTACCTGTTGCATCAAGAGATTGGCTAGATGTGATACTGTTGTTGCTTCTGCTGCTACCTGGAAGGTGTTGTTGTGATATTTTAACGGCATTGCCTTGTCAACAACGGCGCTTTCTTTGCCCTTTCAGCCATGGGTCAATTATTTGCCTCATAGGCAGAAAACCAGGTAGGGCGAGTTAAGAGGTACTCATACATCTGCGAGAGTGGCGGAAGATGGTGTCTGTGGTTCGTTTCGACGTGAGAAGATTTTGTAGAACCCGTGGATCCAGTTTTCTCAAACTTTGCACAGATGTCGACTAAGTGTCCAGCTGAAACAGAAGCATAGAGTAGTTCAGACAGCGAGTTGCTAAAAACGTCGATTTGAAAAAAATACTGAAAGGACACAATTTTGGCTTTGTTTGAATTATCTTAGGCAAAAGTGGTGATGTAGACACATAAGATGGAGGCATGGTAGTGTCTGGACTTTGTAAGGTGAAATATGAGCGAAGAAGGTGATGGACTGTCCTTCAGTCTCACGTCCTGGGCGATCACGGTCCTCATCTGCGACTTTGTCCTGTGGTTGGCATGGATACTATGCGAGGTAAACATCAGAGTGTTTGGTGACCCGACCCGATCTGACGCAACCCGACCCGACCCGACGTCTTTGACCTCCCTATAATCACCTTGACCTTCGCAATGCCACCTTTGATTTTCTTGTGTGCCGTGATTTCCCTTCCTTTGAGGCTACCCCCTAGCTCGTTCTGTCTTGTTCCAATTATCCTTTCTCGTCGGATTAAGGATACCTAGATAAATGTCGTTTTTTTCCGGCTGTTTCCCCTTGTTATCTTTGTTTTGTTTCCCATCCATGTTACACTGATTTCAATGCCGATGGTCGGAGGAATGATTTCAGGTCAAGAAACTTTGAAGTTTCGGAAAAGTAGATATGGGCTTTTTCCTCTATTTCTGTATACGTTCTGCTTTTGAATGAGTTCCCATGGTCAGTCTGGGCGTGCAGTGCGCTTCGTCGTTATTTCTCCTGAAACTGATCTTATACACTGAAAGAAGAGGGGACATTTTAATATTCATTCTGTGTTTCGACGAACCTCAGCCGGGGCTATATAGGTAGATTATCCCGACCACTAATAAAGATGTAATTGTCTATTGAGTGAAGGAAAAATTTCCAAGGAAGTCGACTCCTATGAGTGTGAATCGCCAGTAGGCCTAATTTACTCTCACAAGTGTGTAATGAATCACGCGGTGTTTTCATTTCGTCAGGTGAATCTAGGTTATAATTAACAAATGTCTTTGGTTTTTGTTCATTCACAGCTTTTGGCATTCAGCTTTGAATGTCTGCATAGACTTTAAAGGACGTAATGCCAAATGTTTGCGAGTTTTTCTGAATACACATTTATTTGTTAATCTTCAGGTTTTTCTCTCTCAAAACAATGAAATGGAAGGGACGGCGACGGTCTATCAGAGGAATATTTTTGACCAAAGCCTGATATTAACTGGGCAAAGTCGACTTTGTGAAGTCTACTTCACGAAACTCACCGCACGAAGCTTTGGCACTGAATATTTGGTAAAAAGACTTTACAAACCTTTCGCGAACACAACTTTGGGCAAAGCCTTGACGTTCTCCCACATGCACACATTTTCTCCATCATACGCGTTCCTGTCAGTTTTTGAAGGGCTTTCTTTAACATCCAGTGGCTAATTCATCTATTAATATGACCATGCACCAGTTTCAAAATGAAAATCTGCTGCTGTAATTAACTCTTTAGTGCGTCGGCCTTTTAGTGCCGCGAACACCTGAAGCGTCAGAATTAGGTGTTAGTAGTGTTGGTCTCTTTTCATCTCACCTGTTGAGCCTGCCGGAATTTTCGATTATAAATCCATTTAGATCACAGCATGTTGCCGGGGGTAATTTGAAAATAAGAATGAACACTTAGTTATCGCCCCTTTCGACAAGAGTTCACGTCAATGTTACAAAAACCAAGGCGCCTTTTTTTTCAATTTGTTTTTCTTTGTACCCCTTTTCATTGCTCTCATTTCTACATGTTTGTGTGTGTGTCTGATAAGTGCATGTGCCCTAAATAAGGAGTCATCCCAAATTAAAGGTAGAGAAATATCAGCAGCAAAACAAACAGACAAGCAAACTTGATGATTACCCAGCCGTGCAAAACAGCAAAGACATTTTTAAGTGGGAGATACCCCTTATAACGCTCCCCGTTCTTTGAGTAGAAATTAGAAAAGAACTCAGTCATAATGATGCACGAGACAGCTGCGCGAGTAACTCGACACTCCCTCTCACTACTGTCAGAGTCGGCAAAACTTTGGACCAGTTCCCGTACTGCACCATCTATACCTCAGCACTGCGAGCAGAAAGCGAACGTGCAGGCTCGGTGGAGGGTACCTGAGTTAATTAATAAACTGCCTTTGCGCAATCAGTCGTAATTAGGCTTGCGTCATGGAGTGCGGGGAGGGAAGTCGGGATGCATTAGGGTACAGCTTCCAGTTTTTATGTGTAGTGCAGGGCAAGGTCAGATAATAACTGTTTGCAGAAAGCAGCGTCGTGGATTGTTGGCCCTTGCCCAGCTCCTAGCTGTTACCATTGGTTACTTAGGTCGTCTGCTTCTCGAGAACGCATTTCGGATTCTCGTTTGCTTCTGAGCCCGGCGCCGCTATATTCCACTTTACTCACAAAAGAAATCATTTCGACTCAAGGGGGTGTTTGTTTACGTTAACCTGAAGTTTGCCTCGCTTCCAGAGCGGATTTATCTTTTCGTGCGGTCTCCTGTTCTGCTCAAATTGTTTCTCATGATTTTAGTTTCAGTTTGAAGGAAGCCTGTCTTCTGAAACGCTTACGTGTAGTCTTCTAGAAACTGTTTTAGTTTAGTGTCTGAATTCTCAACGCTGTATGTGAACTCGAAAACCTATCCGTTCGAGGACGTACCTGGAATAAGAGTGAACTGTCTACACTTTCAACGTTATGTTTGTCACTTGAAAGACAGTTTCTTTTTTCCAAGCAAACAAAATGTCTATAAGGATGTTAGGTGAGTTTTGTTTTGTTTTCATTTTTGTTCGATTATCTGTTTATTTTTGAAGTTTCGTCATCACTGTCTGTCTTTTTTTTTTTAACCGTTTACTAATAATGGTTTGCCTTACATTTTTCATGTTGTTGACTGAAGGAAACTGAACATGATGTTTTTCTCTCAATGCTTACCGTGGATCTTCTCCATTGTCAACGTCGGTTACATGCAGCAGATTGACAGTTGCTACCGTTTTAAAACATTTTTTACTTGCTTGAACAAAATTAGAGAGGCTCGGGCTACTCGTGTATTTTAAAAGCGCTTGGCTTTGCTGTAAGGTAATGTGGATTTCAGGTTGGTTTAAGAGACGGATACGTTCGGATGCATTTGATAAACACAAGCAAACATCTGCCCAGCCCCCCAACCACTCCTGCTCTCTGCCAATGTGTGTCTGCCTGTGCGCCTGCTTCTCTGTCCGTCTGTTTGTATCCCGGCATAAACAATTAGTCTTTATTTCGGGTTGGAACCACACACGTTAACTGAGAACACAAACAGGTATCACCACGGGATGACATTGTGGTGGCAAACACACATGTGACTCAATACCTGGCGAAAGGTTACCTGCCACTCTGGCATTACCTGTGTTTTGCCTGCAGCTCTTCTGGCACCGTCCAGCATGTCTGGGACTGGCGAAAGTAGAATCACCTGCTCGCGCTCCCCCAGGTGCTCCCATTTTTTTCACCCGAGGAAACCTGTTGGATGTAAAGGTTTTATCTTTGGTCTCAAATGTCTGCCTAATTCTTGTGGATTTGGGCATTGTTGAAAGTAGTCAGGAACGTCAGGGTCTGTTCTGTGTGTGTTTTATTTTTGTTTGTTCAGCCTTCACCTAATTCCTGGGTCATGTACGACCCACAGTCTCATAAAAACTTTTGTTGTTTCCTCTTCAAGCAATGCGAATTTAAAAAAAAAAGAGAGTGTTTTGGGGGGGGGTCTGAAAATTGTAAAAATACTCAAGCACCACAAATAAGAACTGCTGAACGTGTTTCAAACGATACAAATGGTAAACTAACACGTGGACAATCTTTGAGTAGTACGTCGGATCCGACGAGAACGTCTGTGATGTGGACAATAGCGTAATGTAAACTACACAGGATGATGTAGTTTTAAGGAGTTCGTACTTATTTTGTGTGATTCCCGAGGAGCTTACCTATACGTGTCAAAGAGACCCTGAAGCCTGTGTTCTTGTGACACTATACGTTTTACATTGAACGCCTTCAATAATAATACAAATTAAAAAAAATGGTCGTAAAGGACCCACCATTCCTGCTTTATTTAGCCCAGAGCAATTTTCGACGAAGAGATGATCACTCTATTTCAGTATTCATTCATATAGTCGTTGTCGAATTGACTGGTTAACTCTCTTGTGTTCGCCAATTCCGTTCCGCACTTCTTCTCTGTTTATTTTATCATTGATAGTAATAACTTGATGCATGGGAACCGTTTTCACGTTCGTTGTAGATTCATTAAGTTGTATATTTCTTGGTTAGATTTTCCCCGTTCAAAATGCTAAAACCATTAAGTTAATATTGTTTCTTCGTCTTCTTTTTCTTCTTGTGAAAAGATGAACTGGCCGACTTCGAGTGCGAATCTTGCAGTAGGTGCCTAAAACAATCATGATCGATCTTAGTTATTCCCATCTGTCTCAATTCCCGTCTGTCTCAATCTCTAACGATCAGCATTGTGTGTTTATAATGGCAGAGAGTGAGGTGTCGCTAGCAGTGCAAAAATGCACGTGCAATCCGCCATGTTTACCCCAGACACCCCTTCCTATTCCGACAGGTACAGATAATCACATGCAGGTTGGCGGCACATCCTTTTGTCTACAAGGGCGTTGTGTGTGTGTCCTACATTCTGCTTTTTAGCACCGTGTGCCAGATTCACTTTCACTGACTCTTCTCCTTCTTTTGCTTCCTTTTGTTACTAGTGCACAGCCATTTCTGTGAAGTAATATATTTAGCGCCTCCGCCACCTCGCCTGCCCCGCTTTTTCTTCTTCTTTTTCTTGTTCGGCAGTGCAAAACCGTTTCTATGACGTGATAGATTGACCCCCCCTCCTCCCCCCCTCCCCCCCCCCCCGCCTTCCTCCTTTCATTCTCTTCGTCATTTTCTCTCCGTCTTACTGCTGTTTCTGTTGCGAACATTCACTTCTACCTCTTCTTCTTCTTCTACTCATACTTCCTTACTTCTCAGAATATAAGTATTTCTGTGACGTACAAGATTTATCTTTCCCTTCCTTTCCTGTTTCCTTCTATTCTTCCCAGTGCAGAACTGTGTCTGTTAGTATTATATTTATCCCCCCCCCTCTTTTCCTTCCTTGTCCTATCAGTTTTCTTCCTTGTCGCGTCTTGTTCTTAATAGAGAGCCGTTTCTGTGACGTAATGGAGTCATCTCCCCCACCCTCTCTTCTTCTCCTACTTCTTCCTCGTCTATTTCTCAGTGCAGAAGGAAGCGTTTCTATGACGCAATGATGGAATGAAGTGCACGTGATCATGGGAAGCTGACGCATTTAGTTGCGATTTGTTTGGTACTGTGTGACTTTTATTGTTGGTAGGATGCATGACTCATCCTTGCTAGATTTTGTCATGAATCATGATGTCATTGTCAATGTGCTGCCGGCGTTCAAGGTTGTGACGATTCCTCAAGTGTTAGGAGAAAAGAAAGAACCCGTGTTAGCTCTGGGTGAGTCACCGATGTTGAAAGGGATTAAAACGGCCAAGACTCATTAGGAAGGAAATAGGTACCATTCAGTCCATCCATTATACAATGACTCACCGACTCGATCAATCAATCAAGCAATCAAGCAAGCAAGCAAGCAATCAAGCACATTTCTATTCTTCCATCCTGTTATTGTTTTAGTTTCGGGATGCAGTTAATATGTTATCTCTTTGGAATAAAATACTGGGTATGTTAAGATAATCACGTGGTGCGCTGTACCAATCTTGTTTGTTGTACAAATGCCATGCATAACACAAAAATCTGAAGAACTAAATATCCGAAAAGTAAATAATCAGGAAAAAAGGCGGATATCAGAGAAGACTTGGTACCTATTACACTTAAATTGTCATTCTTTCGCCTTACGAAAAGTCTTATTTTATTCAAAACGTACCTTCTGCCATTTTGTGGCACGCGTGTCTGTTCAAGATCACTCTCTGTTTACCCTTCACAGCTGTAGTTGGCTTTTAAGTAAATCATCTGAGCCGGCTTACCTGAAGTGTGCGCAATGATTCTGATTACTAACAGAAAATGTTGTTGTGGGAATGAAGCCAAGGGGAAGTGAAAAATGCACAGGAATAACATCCCGAATGCTTAAAGTCGGGTCTACCTTCCCCCGAGATCGAGACATCGAACTAAAAACAGTTCCGTACATGAATCAACAACCATCATCATCCTTGACGTTTTTGGACGATCTTACATCGCTTTTCCCCCTGTAGTTGACAAAAAAAATTTCTAATTCCCCAACTGTCTGGGTTTTTTTCCTTGACAGGTAAAAACACAAATGTTTTGTTTTGACTCGGACTTTCAACAGGAACAAAAGCGCCAACAAACAAAAGGTAGATATAAAATGGGGCGGGGATATAGCTCAGTTGGTAGCGCGCTGGATTTGTATTCAGTTGGCCGCTGTCAGCGTGAGTTCGATCCCAGGTTCGGCGGAAATTTATTTCACAGAGTCAACTTTGTGTGCAGACTCTCTTCGGTGTCCGAACCTCCCCCCGTGTACACTACATTGGGTGTGCACGTTAAAGATCCCACGATTGACAAAAGGGTCTTTCCTGGCAAAATTGCTTAGGCACAGTTAATAATTGTCTACCTATACCCGTTTGACTTGAAATAATAGGCCGTGAAAGGTAAATGTGCGCCGAAATGGCTGCAATCTACTGGCCGTATAAAATTTCATCTCACACGGCATCACTGCAGAGCGCCTAGAACTGTACCCACGGAATATGCGCGATATAAGACTCATTGATTGATTGATTGATAAAACAATCAGATGGAACTAGAAGATAAATCAAGGATTGCATACAACAGTAAAACAACAAAGCTTGGAGGTATTCGCAAAACATCTACGGAACACAACAAAAAGGAGGACAGGCAGAGAGAAAATGTTAGCGGAAGTAAAACAAAGTTTAGATTATACAAGCACTTCGGTATCACCAAGAACTCGAGGGAATACTTTGCATCTCGCTTTGATGTGTCTAAGACAGTGACACAAACCAGGTCCGATGTCCCATGCAGCGAGATGCAGGTATCTGATGCTGTTAGCATTCTTGTTCTCTTGCCAACACGTGCACTGAGCGGTAGATCCAACCCTTAGGGCAAAAAACCAAGGTAGCATCGCACCACTGAACTTACCGGTATACATAGTAACAGCCAGACCTGTGCCAAGAAAGTACAAACGTTCAGTTTGTGTACACCAATCACAGTTGAGATTATTGATAGCTGCGCTTGCATCATTTATCATCATGATCATCATAATCATCATGATCAACGACAACAACAACAACAACAACAACAACAACGTCAACAACAACAACAACTCATTCAATCATTTAATCAAATTATCGATCAGTCAATACGCCAAGAAAATTATGTTTGAAAGGTTTGTGGAGTTATTTAGTTTCCCGAGAAACAGAAAGACTGGTAACGTTCCAAAGTGAAGAATTAAAAAATGTACCAGAAAATGTTGCTTATGGAACGTTCAATTGTAGACAAAACATAGAAACATCCACAAATCATTATAATAAAAAGACCTACAGAATCAGGGAGGGTAAAAGATTCAGCTTTCTCTCCTCTCGGCCTCCCACAGAGCGCAGGTCGCAATTTACTCTGTATTTCGGTAGCCTTGCATTTTGACAGCTGGAGGAGTAATCCAGTGTACGTATGCCGGTAAGCGCAACACCTTATGTAACATTGTTCTGCTTTCATTGGCCAGGAGCCCAGGTGCACTCGTGGAACAAGAATAATCTTGCATCTATATCGTCTTATTTTATCCACTTGTCTTTTTATCTTTTTTATTGTGCCAGAAGACCGGTTCGGAGGCCATGGAAATGTGCACTCGTGAAAAAAGAATGAACTTGTAGCCACATCACCTTTTTACATTTAGTCAAGTTTTGACTAAATGTTTTAACATAGAGGGGTAATCGACACGAGGGTCGTGGTGTATGTGTGTGTGTGTATGTGTGTGTGTGTGTGTGTGTGTGTGTGTGTGTGTGTGTGTGTGTGTGTGTGTGTGTGTGTGTGTGTGTGTGTGTGTGTGTCTGTCTGTCTGTCTGTCTGTGCGTGTGTGTGTGTAGAGCGATTCAGACCAAACTACTGGATCGATCTTTATGAAATTTGACATGAGAGTTCCTGGGAATGATATCCCCGGGCGTTTTTTTAAAAATTGTTTTCGATAAATACATTTGATGACGTCATATCCGGCTTTTTGTAAAAGTTGAGGCGGACACACACAGACACACATACACCACGACCCTCGTCTCGATTCCCCCTCTATGTTAAAACATTTAGTCAAAACTTGACAAAATGTAAAAACAGTAAAGAGCATCACCTTTTTGCTTTGAGAAATGTTTGATTCTGTTTCAAACACTTCGGATACGACTGTATACTACTTCGTAAAACACAATGACTTATTATCATTCCTTCATAATCCTTTAATGATATGCAGAGTTCACATCAGAAGGTGGAACTGAGCACGGTGGTTTGGGTTAGACTGTTTTGGACGTCAGTTCCCCATGCACATTTGGTCTATTTGCCAGCGCAGTTTTAGTTCGTCAGAGTTGATTGCAAGTAAGATGCAGCATATTTATGTTCGCACTGACGCTTCAGTATACATTCACGTTTTCTTGAGTGTCACGTCCTTACATCTTTTCTTTCGACTGTCTGTCCGTTACCTCCGTCCTCCCTGTGTTAATTAGACATATTCCAGCACGCGCTGTACCCATCTATTTACTGACTGGAACACATTGCACGCGCTTTATCTGTCGCCTGCTTCCTGCCTCCTTTGATGAAACCGCTTCAGACTTCTGTTGCTGAGTCTGAAATGCCTCCCTCGGAATGGTGGAGAGTTCTTTGGTGCTCCCTGTAAGTTACTGTCGCTGTTTTGACGTGAGCTTGATCAGATACAGAGGGCGAACTTTGTTGTGTTGTTTGTGTAGGTTGCTGCTCAGGTAGGTTGTTTTCGTCCTGGTAATTTAGCGTCAGAAGTTTTTCGTGTTTTGTATTTAGGCCAAAGGAGGAGGGAAAGGGTAAATAGGGGAAGGGGCAATGGTGGTGGAACCTTGGCAAAAGAGACTTGGCGGGGCACGAAGAATAAAAAGTCAGGACTAAAAGGCAAAACTGCAAGACCGTCTCGTTCGCTGATTATTTTTTAACTACAGGTGGGGGTAATTGTCATTGTGCTCGGATATCAAGCACGGTCTATTGAACCAGTTAAGCCTACCTCCGTAATTACATGTTGGCCTGTTCCTCCTTTTCACAACAGAACATCAGTAATAAATCAACGAGTTTGATCAATTACACTCGAGGAGTCGTGATATTCCGAAAGCAACTTTTTCTGCATTATATGTTAAGAAAATTGTTTCATTTCAAATGCTAAAAATTGTTTCTTTTCTTGTTTTATCTTATTTTTTTGTATTTTTATCTTTTTTTCGCTCCCCTCCGAAACGCTCCCAGCTGTTCTTCTACCTTCTCTCATAAAAGTTTCAGGACTCTCAGCTGAAAAGGTAGATAACTCCTGCCAGAACTGGCCTACTTTTTTCCCTTCAAAGGGATTTTTGCACCTTCCTTATTTTTTTCACCGAGTGCGGGACTGTTTTTTCCTCGTTTAGACGATTTAGAGTTATCTCCCTTCCTCGTTGCGAACTTCGGTGGGGCGGAAATAAAGATTCTAATCAACGGTCGAAGACTTGGATTTTTTTTTATTCCCTGATTTTCTTTAGAAAAAAATTAGTTTATAGTGCGTTGAGCCTTAAAGCATGAAATGCGTGGAAATATGTTTATATTCAGTGTTCTTTTTTGGCCCCGTACTGTGCTTGAACATTTGCATTTGATATTTTCCTGTGAAACTGATCGCATTTTATCTCCCCTGATCTGTTTTGCACATCAGTATTATCTGCTTTCATTACCTGGGTGTTCTGAGGGTCTATCTAAGGTAGAACGGTAAGAGTGTGGGTAACGGGTAGTAAAGACTACAATCATAGACACAGACAAAGACACACGCACACACACGAACGCACGCACGCCTGCACCTACGGACGTACGTACACATGGACAGAACACATAAACACACACTGGCACACACGCACAGACATACACAGACAGACAGACAGACAGACAGACACACACACACACACACACACACACACACACACACACACACACACACACACACACACACACACACACACACACACACACGCACACACACTTGATCGCTTTTCCGTCACAACAGTTTTTATTTCACGTATCAACTATTGTGCTTTACATCACAGTTTGCTGTTTTTGAAGTCCCTCTCCTGCGTTTGTTGGCATTTTTGTCTCGCAACTAACGGTCTTTTGGGTTAAATCACTGAGAAACACAGCTTTGACTTGTTTTACTTGGCAGGAGACAGGTATTACCTTTCCCAACAAGCAGTAAGTCATAGAAAGTTGGTGGCTCAAGTATAGCTTACAGAAAATAGGTAACTGCCGTGCGTTCACCTTTGCAGCCAAGCCTCCCATCCTCTTCTCCTTCCCCCTCCCTGTTTTCATTCTTCTCCCCCCAAAAATATTAAAACA
>NC_090245.1:31890062-31897562 GCF_037325665.1 Littorina saxatilis | reverse complement strand
TTGTTTCTTTTTACCGTTCGCATTCTCTGTGCTGATCGTATACTTCCGTGCCTGTATAAACAAGGCAAACTCCCAAGTTGTTCCTAACTGATGATTATATACACTGAGATGATAAAAGAATCCCAGGATTAGACAATGAATATTTGCTGTATATACTACCGTACTACCCATGAGTTGTAGGTCATGTTTTTTACGTGAATGTTCAAAGTTCAGATTGGCTTTTTGAAAGTTGGAATACTTCACCCATGTCGATGTTCAATCTCCACACACCTGTCCGGAAAAGAATCATTGTTATGATTTTACCCAGTTCAAGAGATGCTAGTTGTAAAGCTAGTGTCATCATCAATGATTTATAGTTCATCTATTGAAAGCCAGATCCCCAGTATTATCTTCCACCGCCCGTCTCTACCTGAAGAGCTGTACTGTAGCTTGCTTCGGAGCCAGGAAGTTTACAGTACAGTAGGCAGGGTAGTCCATTGGCGGAATGCTCAACACCTCTTACAACCCCTAGTTAAAGTGCAGTGTACAGGTAGTTTACCGTAAGACAATCCGCCGCCCCCCCCCCCCCCCCCCCCCCGTCTACTCCCCCACGCCCGCACACTGACTCTCTCCCTCTCTCATTCCCCCTCTCTCATTCTCCCTCTCTCTGTTTTTCTCTCCTCCGCTCATTCTCTCTTATCTCCCTCTTTCTTTCTCCCTCTACCTATCTTTGTCTCCTCTCACTACATCCCCCTTCCCCCTATCTCCACCCATATCCTCCTTGTGTCTTCTCACCTTATTTTCACCCCTGACTTACCTCACCCTACTAAAAAACAACAACTCGACAGTCAGTCAATCAAGAAAAGTGTCCACTCCCACTTTTTTCTCCACCTAAGTTTTTCAATTATTTCAAGTTCTGGGTGTGTTTGTATGTGTGAGAAGGAGGAGTGGAAGGGGGTAGGAGCTTGCAACGCACGCGCACGCATGCGCAGTTGAGACTCGAAAGTTAAAAGTTGTCTGTGCATGTGGTGTGGCGATGATGCACGTCCAACGCGTGTGTTGTGTACTGTTGGGAAATAACCCCGTCTTGAGAGGAGATAGGATGAGGTGAGGTGTCTTGAAGAGTGAGAGAGTGAGTCAGTTCTGCGAGTGTTTACCGGTATACACCATACATATAGGTGCCTCTGGTTCTGAGCCCTGCTAGGAGTTTGTTGACGTGCGTGTGTGTAACGGTACTTCATCAGCTGTGAGCAGTTCTAGAATCATTGGGTGAAAAAACTTTCGTTTTGTTTGTTCATAATCTTGGCACTCTGTGTTCTTCTGGATTTTTGAAGTTGAAGTTATGTGTATACCGAAATAACCGGCATATCATGTGAAGTGAACTGAATGGGAGTACCTGTCTGCTACGCAAGTTTAATGGAACTCTACACAGTTTGCCATGGTTGGTATCTATTTGTATGACTTGGCCCGGTGTGTGTGTGTGTGTGTGTGTGTGTGTGTGTGTGTGTGTGTGACGGTGTGTGTGTGTGTGTGTGTGTGTGTGTGTGTGTGATTTGAAGTATTTTGTGCGTGTGTTGTTATTTGACAGAATAACAAAAAAAGAAAAAAAAGAAAAAAACAACAACACGAAAATGTGTTGAAGCAAGCACAATCAGGAAGACAATTGACAACTGGCTACCCCCCCCCCCCCCCCGAAAAAAAAAAAAAAAAAACCAATTCAAAACAAAGTGACATTTTTTTTGACAGTTATCTTCGATTTTGTTCTTTACATTGCATGATGCCCTAGCTGGCATTTGTAGATTTTATTTTTAATGTGTCAAGGAATAGGAGAGAGGCAATATTTGTGAATAACGAATCACTATGTTGTTGTGTATACAGGCTGTATAACTATAAGCTTATTACCACCAGAAAAAGCATGACTTTCATGTATGAATAACAAGATGATTCACAGGTGTAAAATATTTCTGTATCATAGCTGCTCCCCATCTTCTACATGCGCATCTCATACTGCGTTTTATAGCTCAGGTGAAAGTCGTACGGCTTGACCAATATTTGCATACGCCCTTCCTGAGGGGAAGAAGGAGCGTGGGGATGGGTTGGTGCTGCTGCCGGGGGGGGGGGGGGGTGTCTTTGTTTGGGTACGCTTTACACGGACAGACAGAGGCAAACAAACAAACAGAGGCTAAGACACAAGCAGGAATACAAATAAACAGACTGACAGACGAACAGACAGACAGTCAGGCAAACATCAGACATACATATATATACTTGGTTATCTCTATTTTATCTGCGTTTTAAACTTAATATAAATGAAATAAGGCTTGTCTATTTTAAAGTCCCATTTTTTTCAGTCACTAATTATACAATCACAGACGTAAACGTCACATGTGTTTCCGATTAGAGGGTTTGGGGTTTATTGGGAATTAACTAGCCGAATTCTGAAGATTATTTTTTACCGTTCGCATATCGTTGGTAAAGGAACAGGGTTAACTCTTTGGCGTTTTGCCCATTTCTGGGGTAGACGACTTTACCTGTGCTGATGTTAGCTGCATATTGGAGGTGGGGAAGGGGAGGGGGGAGGCCATTTTACCTGGGTTTTGCGTCTTGAAAACTGTTTTGTAATCTCTGGGGATCGTTTCAGTTTTACACTCTTTTTGTTCTGATGTTTGCTCAAGATTGGAGTGCATTCGAAATACCTTGTTACAAAGAGCAATACTGGATTTGTTTTCTAAAAAAACAAAACAATATTTCTTAGACGGGCTGAGTGTGCCTGAAATTTTCTTAGTCCTCGAGCAATATTAAAGTAACTGTCATTCCAATGAAAACAGTTCTGCTCACTTTCTCAGATATGCCCAGTCTGCCACATGGGATAAGACAACCCTTCTACTTGAACATATACCAAACATCAGCACCCTTTTTTATCAAACAATTTTATTCAAATAAATAACTACAAATAACAATATCTCATACAATGAATTAAATACAACTTATCGAGTACAACAAGCTAAATTTTTTAACGTTTTGTTCTTCGAACACTCACACAAAAATGCTTCTTATCTGTAACTGCCTATTAAAAATACTTTCCAACGGTAAAAACGAATTTTTTTTTATATATACTAACGCACATCTTTCCAATTAAGATAATGTGGTTCAATTTATACATAGTTGCCTTTTTCACCATTACAACATCAGCATCCTGACTTCTTCCTGTGCAGAGTTTGTTGTTGAATCAATTTCGCAAGTTGACACGAGTGGCTATTCAAACATTATTTTATAACCAAATTCCCACTCTGCACAAAACGTCTCCAGACAGTTCACTATTGATATGTGTTTAAGGAGGGATAGTCTTACCCAATATAAAGCCTTTTTAGATCTGAGATCATGAGTGGAATCGCTTTTGTGGGAAGGACTGAGCCTTTAACCTTCCTAGCCTCAAGTAGTAGTAAAGAAGAAAACACGGAAAAGCAAGAACAAGCAAAAGCTCAACAAATGAACTGATTCTTAATGAAGAAAATCTTGCTCAAATAAGGCAGATCGCTATTAAAGATCTGAGAAACAAAGGGAAGTAAGCGCTCTGAATGCGTACGACATGAGCAACAAGAGTAGCCCAGAGTTATGCGGAACCAGTCTCTAGCTGGCACCTGAGAGAACAAAAAGCATTGACATGAACAACAACACCGATTCTCATCCTCTATCAGATGATTAAAAACTTTTTTTTCTTCTTCTTGTCATTTCAGAAGTACGACATGGGCACAGGGAAACACTACGGCTCGGGTAGTTCCTACGGTGGCTACGGTGGAAGCAGCAGTTACAAACCGCCAGCAGCACCCTCCTACGGCCGTTCCTACAGCCACGACGCAGCTACAAAATACGGAGGGGCCGCGGGCTCAGGCGGGGCCTCGGTGTTGGATAAGGCCAAGAAGTTCAGTGGCAGTTCCATGGATTCCAAGTACGGTGGACACAGCACTGGCACCGACTACCGATACCCCTCTCTGGACAGAAGCACCTTAGGAAAAGACAGGTGAGGTGACATCCACTGCTGGGTTCGTACAACAGGGCAAAACAACAACAACGGTGAAACCAACACCAACCTCAACACGCTACCACTCTCTTGCCCCAAAATAACACTAACACATGGATACACGCTCGCACGCACACACACACAGCCACACACCCACACACAGCCAAATACTTGGAAAAGTAATATATACATATATTACTAGAGGAATACCCGGCTTCGCCGGGGTGAATCGCGAGACAGAGACAGACAGCGTGGCGGTTCACCACAATCACCTTTGAAGGCGAAGTCCTGTCAAACGGGATTGAGAATTTTCGAGCTTATTTCTTAGCCCTATATTATCTGTTGTGGTTTCTCAAATGCCAGAACATACAGACAGACAAAAGCCGCTAGACCCCATCACAAACAGAACTCTATAATCCACAGGTGTTGCTTACACACACACACAAACACACACACACACACACACACAGAGAAGCCGTATATATATATGTATATCTATAAATATATAGAGATAGGTGACAGTGTATTTTTCGCGTGGCTATAAATTGATTCGACCTTTTCACTTTGACAGTAAGAACAACTTACGGGTGCAAGGGAAGCGTTCTGGACAGCGCAGTGACATTCTTAAAATAGTAACGTAGAAACTTGAATATGGATTGAAGCCACACGACAGAAGGGAGATAAACGGGGTGAATCGCGAAACAGAGACAGACAGCGTGGCGGTTCACGACAATCACCTTTGAAGGCGAAGTCCTGTCAAACGGGATTGAGAATTTTCGAGCTTATTTCTTAGCCCTATATTAACTGTTGTGGCTTCTCAAATGCCAGAACATACAGACAGACAAAAGCCGCTAGACCCCATCACAAACAGAACTCTATAATCCACAGGTGTTGCTTACACACACACACAAACACACACACACACACACACACACACAGAAGCCGTATATATATATGTATATCTATATCTATAAATATATAGAGATAGGTGACAGTGTATTTTTCGCGTGGCTATAAATTGATTCGACCTTTTCACTTTGACAGTAAGAACAACTTACGGGTGCAAGGGAAGCGTTCTGGACAGCGCAGTGACATTCTAAAAATAGTAACGTAGAAACGGGAATATGGATTGAAGCCACACGAAGGAAGGGAGATAAACGCAAAACACTGGAGAAGATAAGGAAGAGTTACTGGGAATGGTGAAATGAACAGAAAAACCAAAATCGGTTCAGCGTTTCGCGCTGAGAGCACGTGTTAAAATATCTCATCGATGAGATTGTGTCCGGGGTGTAGCTGAATACGGTGTCCAAATTTGAAAAAGATCCACCGAGAACTTTGGCGTTGTGATGTGGTCTAGCGGCTTTGGTGTGTCGGTATGGGGGCCCGGGTAGCTCAGGTGGAACCAAAATCGGTTCAGCGCTGCGCGCTGAGAGCACGTGTTGAAATATCTCATCGATGAGGTTGTGTCCGGGGTCTCTCTGAATAAGCCCACCAAATTTGAAGCAGATCCATCGAGAACTTTGGCCGTGCATCGCGCACAGACACACAGACACACAGACACTAGTCGTATATATATATAGATATAGATAAATATATACGGCTTCTGTGTCTGTGTCTATGTGTGTGTGTGTGTGTGTGTGTGTGTGTGTGTGTGTGTGTGAGTGGAGGCAACACCTGTGGATTGTAAAGTTCTGTTTGTGATGGTGTCTGGCGGCTTTTGTCTGTCTGTATGTTCTCGCATTATTTTGAGAAGCCATAACAGATAATATAGGGCTTAGAAATAAGCTCTAAAATTCTCAATCCCGTTTGAGAGGACTTCGCCTTCAAAGGTGATTGTGGTGAACCGCCACGCTGTCTGTCTCTGTCTCGCGATTCACCCCGGCGAAGCCGGGTATTCCTCTAGTATATATATATACTAGAATGAATACCCGCTTCGCCGGGTAGCCGGCTTCGCCGGGAAGAAGTACTTAGAGCCGTACGCCGGCTTCGCCGGGTCCGAACAATGGACCCGCCAAGCTTAGGTCCCTCCCAGATTCGTGGAATGGGAACAGCACGAAAATGATTCAGTGGCCATAATGCCATTCCTGACCATATCGAGTCCCATCCTTGTCGACGAATGTAACCGTGCTAATCACCTTTGGAGGCGAACTCCACTCAAACAGGATTGAGCAATTTATAGCTTATCTGTAAGCCCTTTTGAACTGTTATGGCTTTTCAAAGGAAGGCCAGTACATACAAATACGTTAAAATTAATATTAAAAGTCCTACGGTTTTGAGCCATTAAGGACTTGAGTGTTGACATACAAATACACAAAAGCCGCCAGACCACATCACAAACAGAACTGAACAATCCCCAGGTGTTGCTCACATAGAGAGACACACACACACACACACACACACACACACACACACACACACACACACACACACACACACACACAAACACAGAGAAGCCGTATCTATAGAGAGATAGATGACAGTGTATTTTTCGCGTGGCTATAAATTGATTCGACCTTTGCACTTTTACAGTGAGGATAATTTACGGGTCCAATTTACGTTCTGGACACTGCGGTGACCTTCTAAAAATAGTAACAGAACGCCGGGAATATCCGAAGACGCCCCACTCATACTATAGTGCACCATACGAAGGAAGGGAGGTAAACGCTGAAAACCTGGAGAAGATGAGAAGATAAGGAAGAGTTACTTATAATGGTGAAATGAACACAAAAACCAAAATCGGTTCAGCGCTGCGCGCTGAGAGCACGTGTTGAAATATCTCATCGATGATATTGTGTCCGGGGTGTAGCTGAATACGGTGTCCAAATTTGAAAAAGATCCACCGAGAACTTTGGCTTTGGTGTGTCGGTATGGGGGCCCGGGTAGCTGAGGTTGAACCAAAATAGCTGAGGTGGAACAAAAATCGGTTCAGCGCTGCGCGCTGAGAGCACGTGTTGAAATATCGACCAGGTTGTGTCCTGTCCCGGGTCTACCTGAATATGCCCACCAAATTTGAAGCAGATCCATCGAGAACTTTGGCCGTGCATCGCGAACTCACACACAGACACACAGACTCACACACACACACACACACACAAGTCGTATATATATATATAGATAGAAGCAGTGACGCTTCCAAGAAGCCGACAAACCCATACCAAACAAATAACAGAAACTACTGAAAGAACGAATGAGCGGACGAAATGAAAAACGCAGGCTTGATATCAGACATCTTCGAAATTTGGTGTTCCATCAGTCATAAACATTGATGTTCACAAACTCTCCGTTGCTTTGGCTCCCGTCCATCCCTCTATCTGTCTATCTGCTGTCCCAGCACCCTATTTCACTCCCCTACAGAGGACTAAGATAAAGAGGACTAAGAGTATGGATGGTTACGGACATAAAAGAGAAAGTAAGTTCCTTACGAAACAGCGCAGCTGTCCACGCTTGTCGTTATCTATGTAATCGGGTGGAAACTCAGTGACCTTCCTTTGTGTTTCGTC
>NC_090245.1:31757562-31885062 GCF_037325665.1 Littorina saxatilis | reverse complement strand
AATTTAAGAAGCACGTCACAGTATAAACTGTATAGGGTGTCTTCAAATATAAAGTAAAGGCTTTAGGGCAGTCCGACTCGAGTTGTGTTTCGGTGCTTTTTATGAAGAACGTATCTTGTACAGAAAGACGACATGGATCACCTGGCGACTAATGACGCTTAGCTATGAGCATGTCTGATAGAACTTGGTTGCAGATCTAAAATTAGTATTGTGAAGACAACATTCTGTAGTTGTGCAAGCTGAGCACGAAAACTGGTTGTGGTATGACATCATCATTAACGTAAGGTGCAGTCCGCATGACGAGGTTAATGTTACCGTGACTCCTTCTTTTTCAGTGTAGTCTTACTTTAAAAAGAATTGTTTTATCGTTTTGTATTATGCGTGCTTAACTTTCTTTTCTGAATTGTAGTAACTTTCCTTTTGTTTTATTTTGTTTTGTTTAAGCCTGTGTCGTTGCTGTTTGAATAGGACTGGCTGGATGTTTTCTTTTACAGTTTCTTATTTTTTTCCGCAGTTTTTGTTTTTGATATGTCTTTCTTTTAATTTTTGCTTTTGGGATTTGAACATTTTTAGTATTGCAACAAACATTTACATGTACATCATTACGACTGTCACGACTGAACGCGTGCCTCAACAATTAGACAAAGAAGATAGAAACAAACAAACAAACAAATAAACAAACAGCTACCAAACCTCAAACAAATTAACAACAACATCAACCTTTACGCTCACCTGTTGGCAATTTAACCAAGCCTACCTCTAATTACCTTTGCAGGTGAAAAAGTGGCGCCAGCACCTACCCCATGGAGCTGACCCTGCCGGGGGAATCACTCGCAGCGACTCCTACGAGTACCTGTCCGCCTCCGACGTTATCCCTCCCCAAAGGGAGGGGGGACACTCCCGGAACTCTCGTCACGACTCCCCCGATCACTCCCGTGACACCTCGCCTTCCAGACGCTCTCGCAGACATGGAGGTAATAGCTTAGTTTTGCTTTGATTGTGGTTCAGTTTATAATTGTTATAATTGCGAAACGTTTGAAGACTGATTCCGCTTAATTCTCTGTTACTACTTTCCCCGTATGTTTAGAGCGTTTACGTCCCTTTTCCGATTCCGTTGTTAAATATTCTTGCAAGATGCGCTCTAGTCTCATTCGGTCATGATTCACATGAACATCTGAAGTTTCTTGGCATGGCTAGTGACCAGTTCCAAGCTTTCCAGGGAACTTGTTTTGACAGTTTCTGTTGGGTTCATAAATGTGATTTGTGATTAGTTCACGTCAGTTCCATCGGCTTAATATTGCTATAAATATAATGCTGAAATAATCCTGAATTCATGGAATTTTGTCAGATGTCAGTTGTTTTTGTTGTTGTTAGTATGTGTTGTTGTTGAACGGTTTAAAGTTTAAATCGTGTTCAGGAACTTGTTTGGACATAAATTAGACATGCAATATGCGTATGTGGAGCGAACAATTGAGAACAGCAACAAGAAATGAGAGAGCCGAACAAGCGCGTATGCAGGCATTGATGCATGTAAACAGACGAGTCCGCCACACAATCTTAACTGCATCTTGTTTGTGAGTACCCACAACAAACGAGCTGAACTTCTCACGAAGAGGTAGCTTGCTATATACACACTTCATAAACGCTAAAGTTCCTGACCAAAGATATTCCTAACCGATGAAGATCGTGCATCTGTTGACCTTATCCATGTGGGTATTGATCGATTACATGCTGATGAGAAAGGTACCTTGAGACGAAAGTAGTCGAAGCAATCAGCTCATGCATTTATAGCGGTACATTTCGCGAATTTGAACCGAATTGTCTTTACTCGTTTCATTACAGTATAAATTACTCTTTCAAACTTGTCAAATCCCCGAAAAAAAATAAAGACAACAACAACAACATCAAAAACAACAACTAACAAACAAATAAGTGGCACATTTTCACAGCAAAAACAGTTGTCAAATCAAAACTAGGTCACAAACGGACGAGCACATTTACGCACAGTGGCAGACAGCGTGGTAGACACAAGATCAGAAGGACAGTAAGCCCCCCCCCCTCTCTCACACACACACACACACGCACGCACGCACGCACGCTCCCTCCCCCCTTCTCTATCTCTCCTCTTCTCTGTCAATCCCCACAGCAGTTACTGATTTCAGGATAGGTGCACATGCTGGGATAAGAAGTGTTTTGCTTTTCTCCCTCGTACATTTAGCACTGTCAGCACTCAGGCCTCACAGCAGAATGTATCACGTGCCGAAGGAAAAATAAGTGCTGTGTTGACTTCGTAGTGCGTGTCAGTTTTGATAAAAGCCTCGTCGCTTGTTTATGGCAGTTAGGAAAGGCCCATTAGAAGCTGAAACAACACATGCCCTTGTATTCTCGAGGCAGCAGAAATCTGAAGTTATTTGAAATTACGGAATGTATCGTTAGTAGTAATTTTTAATTTTTTTTATCCAGCGTATGCTGTTGTCTGGCAGAATTATTATGTGTCCGGGCATCGAAGGTTCGCCAAGTACAGTCACATCTGATGTAGTTAAGACAACTATAGCTCTTGGGTTTTAGTGTCCTTTTTCAGTTCACCCAGGACATTATAATTTATGTTTGCACTTGATAGCTCAATTCTTTGCAGTCGTCTAAGGGAAGAGTATGTAAAGTTACGTGATATGCCATTATTGTAAGGCCATCTAATTTTTGACTAAATGTTTTAACATAGAGGGGGAATCGAGACGAGGGTTGTGGTGTATGTTTGTGTGTGTGTGTGTGTGTGTGTGTGTGTGTGTGTGTGTGCGTGTGTCTGTCTGTGTGTGTGTGTGTAGAGCGATTCAGACTTAACTACTGGACCGATCTTTATGAAATTTGACATGAGAGTTTCTGGGTATGATACCCCCAGATGTTTTTTTTCTTTTTTTCGATAAATGTCTTTGATGACGTCATATCCGGCTTTTTGTAAAAGTTGAGGCGGCACTGTCACACCCTCATTTTTTTAATCAAATTGATTGAAATTTTGGCCAAGCAATCTTCGACGAAGGCCGAACTTCGGTATTGCATTTCAGCTTGGTGGCTTAAAAATTAATTATGACTTTGGTCATTAAAAATCTGAAAATTGTAAAAAAAATAGATAAATTAGAAAACGATCCAAATTTACGTTCATCTTATTCTTCATCATTTTCTGATTCCAAAAACATATAAATATGTTATATTTGGATTAAAAACAAGCTCTGAAAATTAAAAAAATTAAAAATTATGATCAAAATTAAATTTTCGAAATCAATTTAAAAACACTTTCATCTTATTCCTTGTTGGTTCCTGATTCCAAAAACATATAGATATGATATGTTTGGATTAAAAACACGCTCAGAAAGTTAAAACGAAGAGAGGTACAGTGAAGCGTGCTATGAAGCAGAGCGCAACCGCTACCGCGCCAAACAGGCTCGTCACTTTCACTGCCTTTTGCACTACGTTCAATTTCATTCTATGAGTTCCACAGCTTGACTAAATGTAGTAATTTTGCCTTACGCGACTTGTTAAGTTTGACCGTGTTTCTCTGCCTCTGTCAGCAAGCATAAAATCCTCGAGGGGTTTCCATGGTTTTGGCAAAACTGATGCCACTGTATACTGTTCTCTGTTTGGCAGTGTTTCCCAGTGTCTTTCGGGAACTCGCAAGCATACAATTCATCATGGGCTTCTCATCTGCTTTTGGCAAAACTATACCCCCGTTTTAAACGTCCAGCTTTTGCTAAGTTTGTCTGCTCCTTTTGGGTACTTGCCGGCATTAAAATCGCAGCAGGTTGCTTTGCTTTACGCCCAAAACTACCCGTATTTTAAAAGGTTCTGATTTGGCTAAATCCAACCGCACATTTTCCCCTACTCCTTTCAGGACCAAATGTGATTTACATCCGTAAGGAAATACACCAAGGTTCTTTGGTTTTGCTTTTGCTATAAGTGCTAACTCCTTTCAGGCACCCGCAAGCAGCCATCTCGTTCTGCTTCCAACGACAGTCTTCTGGACGCAGCGGACGATGATCCCCGTCTGCTCAACAAAGATTTCCGCGGCAAGGGTGAGCCCAACAAAGATTTCCGTAAGTCTGAGCTCAACAAGAACCGCTACTACCATCCTGACCCCGACGTCTTCTCCAGAGAACAGTCCCCCGAACCCCCCGTGCACAGAAGCAGAGGTCATCGCCGCAATGACAGCCATGGAAAAGATTCGCAGGTAGGTTTCAGTTTCTTGGAAATGGTGGTTGGTTGGTGTCGGATGGAGATGAGTTAGTGTGCGTTTGAGAGTGAGTGCACTTGTGAGTGAATGAGTTGATCGGTGAATGAGTTGATCGGTGAGTGAGTGAGTGAGTGAGAGATCTCTGGTTAAAAGCACACTCCTCCTTGTGAAAACAGTTCGGATCACCATCTCAGGTCTGACCAGGCTTTTACATGGGATAAGACCATCCCTCCACTGGGTCACATACCAAAAATAAACACCCTGACTGGTTGATGTGGTGATTTCAAATTTGGTTTTGAACTAATTTCTGAAAAAGCCAATGGTTACATTTACAAAATTAATTCATATAAAAAATTCCCACAGAGAGCACACAGGCTGTTTATTTTTTACGTGACCAAGTGGAGGGATGGTCTTATACCACGTACAGATCTGAGAATAAAAGCCGAACTGTTTTCAGGAGAAGGTGTTTGTCTTAATGAATAAGAGGGGGGATAAGTAGATGGTTGTTGGTTTAAGTATACTCCCCAGCAACAAAGGGTTTTGTTTTATGGTGGTTGGAATGTTTGCGCTGAGATGCTGAATCTCGAAGAATGTGCCTGTTGAGAGTTTGCAGCAAAATAGTGGTGGTTGGTTTTCAGACAGCTTAGCGCAAGCATGTTGTAGATTTTTTAATTTTTTATAGTGTACATAGAAGTTTTAGATCACACAGTGGGTGCCATCTTTCCGCAATGGTTGTGTCTTGCTCTCGTCATACGATTCAACACGCTGAGTTGTTTCGGGAGTGTTTGATACTCTCCGGACTGATAAACCTGTTGACTCTAAGAGAGAGTCAATTGGACACAGATGTTTGTTTAAGGTTGTTTCAATCACAATGAATTGTGCTGTTGGCACATACGTGTACGTGTACGTAGCTGTGTATTTTGACGTTTATGTGTTGATATGTCAACATATATTTTTGTTGTCGTTGCTGTTGCTCTTGTTCGTTTGTGAGAAAAAGTCCCTCTGGGCAAATTCTTTCTGAGACAAAAACTTTGAATAATGTTTTCAAGATTTGCGTTGTCTTGAAACATCTCTTTGTGGAAAAGAGGAATCACGGACAGAGAAAGGACTTGTGATATGCACTCAACGTATGTCATGGAGCAGTATTTGTGTACGAGAGACTTTAACATCTGCTGAAAAAACACCACAAATATGTGTTTGAGACATTGTATTTAACAACTGCGTGCTCTGAAGTTTAAACTGTAGCACGTACACAAATGCTATTACAGCGTGTATAAAACGCAAGCAACCAATGCGAGCATCAAGGATGCTAATCTGCAGTAAAGTAAAAGATGAGGTAAATGAGAGCAACAACAACGACGACAACAATGCTGACCATGACGTGGTGTGTCCACAGTCGGGCAGCCAGCGAGGCAAACAGTCAGGCAGCACGTCGGACCAAGCTTCCAGCCACGCGTTTTCGCGTGACGAATCACCCAACCGCAACCGTCACAGTCGTGGCTTCAACCGTGAGAACTCGCGAGATAGCATGCTGGACGAGAGACGACGAGACGATCGAGATGACTCTCCTGGAAGGTACGCATAGAGTGGTGTTAGTAGAGAATTGTAAATGACGACGCAGCTTTTGAATTGAAGCTCGAGAGACTGAACTCGTAGGTGCTGAGCGTCGTCGTCATTAAAAAGACAGCTTTTGAACGTGACTTCTAGGGGGAAAAAATGGAATAGTCTGATGTTTCAGGGTTATAGTTATATTTTTTGAAAGAGCGAACAAACACTGCATCGTCAGCTTTCTCAGAAAATAATGTTTTCAATAACATACACATAGGAAATTCGTACCCTATTAATTAAGACTTTGCAAAGGTCTCAAAAGATCTCGCAACTTTTTGGTTAAAAATGTCACTTCCAAACACATTTTGATTTGTTTAATTGAATTAGGAAATTGCCCTGCAGTGCTTGTTGGTCCATTGATAGAGTTTCAATTGCACTGTGATTATATTGCAAATGCTAAGTTGGAGAAAGAGATTAAGAAAGCTTGCAGGGAGAAAGCAACCATGTATTGAACAGAAGAAAGAGAAACGGGTTGCCTGCCCGATGCAAGAAAGTCTTGAAGAAAGAAATCAAGTCCTTCACAAAACAAGGCATGAAAGCCTGATTGAACGAAAGCTATGGAGAACACGCGTCGTACGGTTGTCAGAAACCGCTAAACTGGACTTTATGTGAGTGGAGCTCGGCAACTTATACCGTGCTCTGTTTGATGGTAGGCATCGCAACGCCAATCGTCGCAGCAGACATGGATCCAGAGAAGACGTTTTGGACGACAGGGGCAGTAACTCCAATCGACAATCCGGAGAATACCGGAAACGCCCAAGCCAACTGGCCGTGGAGAAATCGTATGACGAAAGCGGGAAATACGGAAAGATGGCACCCTCAGGCTCACAACATTCTCTGCCTGATATAGTTAATGATGCCAGTCCACGGGTAAGAGAAGACTGCTGTGGTTTTTGTGTGACTGTGGCTTCCACTGAATACATTTGGAACCAATAAATGGCCTGGCAGTGATGCTTTTGATTGGTTGGGGGATGTGAAGTTACTTAAAGCGTTTATTTCGTTGGAATGATCAGCCTGATTTCTTAAGATTTTAGTTTTGTCAGATTTTGATTAGTTTAGTTTTGTTTGCTCAGTTTTTCACTCGAACATTTGGTTCTGTAAGTTCATTTACGGTGAAAGCAATATCTCTAAGCAAAATCTCTCTCGCTGATAAGTAGAAACTCCCCTGCTTTCCTCCCCTATTCCTGCGTACTCTCCCCTACCCTTCTCCACACACCTCTCTCTGTGGCTTATCCAAAGGTAAATGTTGTGATAATCAGATGCATCCTTCCTCCCAAGCCACTCCGCTCCTGTCAGCTCTAACAAATCGAGGGGTGCCTGCGTTGAAACTGGATTCTGTCTATGAGAAGAAGAGACTGAAAAGAAATCCGGCCTTCTCGCAGATAACTCTTGATATGTTCCACGCGCTTGAAACATGCATGCAATAATTATGCACACCAAGGATCTGAAATTTGGTTTTCGCGATCTTTGGCAGTTATTTAGTTGCATTGATTTTACTAATACGTTGAAGCAAATAATAATAAGCGGGGGAAAATATTACAGTAAGTCTTAGCATCCCTATATCCAGTGAGCCATATGTCTAACACATTTATAGACAGAAAGATATGATAACAAAAACCAAAACATCAACAACTTTGTAGACTGGGTTATTATTCTTACCCTCTAATCAAATTGCTTGTGATGGTTCCACCGTAACTCGTGAAAACAGCGATTGTTACCAGAAATAGGAACCAAACATCATCTTCAAAACGAATCGGTCTGGTCAAGTCTTTGGGATCCTTTTCGTTGCATTTCAAAAAGTGGCACACAGAAAGGTTGCGTTGTTTTAACAAATAAACCAATACAACCAGCGACAGGACTATAAGTACTGTCTTATTCCAAAAGACAATTCCCAGATAAGAGAAAAACAAATTGGCAGTCATCGCGGAGTAAACAACGCATGACGTCAGCAACTGAGTTGAAAATCTGCGACTTGGTGGAGTCGTAATTGATGATGACTCACAGAATGACGTTTGTTTTGGGGCCGCGATGACTCAGTGGGTGGCTCATTAGTAAACTCTGACGGCTTCACAACAACTTGGGAAAAGAAAAAAAAAAGAAAAAAAAAAAGAGAAGGATCTTTGAGGTTTTTTTGAGACAAGAGAGCTGACATGAGTGCACGATTGCTTTGAATTTTACTCCAAGGTGTCCCCTTCGCGCCCAGTAAGACGTGCTAGACAACACAGCGAGCTTCTGTCACTGAACAAAATGACCAAAAGTTCGGGACTTGCAGAAGCTAGAAACATCTTCTTTTAGGGAACAAGTTATGCAGCAACATAATTATGGAATTTCTTCTGTTGCCCTTGCAACGTCAATAAACTGATTTTCTGATAGCTGCGCGGTCATGGTCTTAATAAAACTAGCCTAGCCTCTCAATTCTGGAAGAAATTCAGATAAGTCTTGCTTCTGATAGTTTCTGTCGCGATGTGAACGCCAACGAACGGAGCTCCTTCTTTACCAACAAAATTAATGAAGTGTAGGCTGGCTTTCGATCATGGTGTAAAAGTACGCAACTCCCCACCCCACCCCCACCATCTCCTTCGTGCTGTTCCTCCCCTCTTCCCCCCTTTCTTCCTCAGTGTCGGTGTGTGACTGTGTTCCTCACCCTCCTCCCTCTTCCCTCCTCTAGGACGCGAAGCAGCAGCAGCAGGAGCAGATGCCTGGCTATATCAGCCGTATGCAGGACATTGACAGCATTCTGGAGGAAGAGCGCTACCGCCCCCGTAACCAGAAACACATCATGGATGCCCCCGTTCCCCCCAACTGTCACAACCCCCTCAAACCCTCCCCTGTCAGTTCCCCCACCCCCGGTCGACCCAACAGCTATGCTTTCGAGACCTCCTCCCCCCGTTCTGGAAACAACAGTATGCGTCCTTCCAAGTCCCTGGGTGACAAGCTCCTTGACGGTGAGGACGAGCAGCCGAGGAGGCAGAGGGCTCCTCCTCCTGTCAACTCTCCTCCTCCTCCTTCTTCTACGTCGTCTGCCTCACCTGGTGGTAAAAGAAACAAGGTGAAAAGAGTCTGTCGCACACCTCTTGTATACCTGTTTCTCACACACTCAGATGTTGTGGCTTGTAGACTGTGTAGACCTTCACCACTCTTACACATCCACCGCCATACCCTCTCTTTGTCCCCCTAAGTCCTTCCGTAGAAAACTACGTGGTCCCTGTGTAATCGAAAAACACCCAACTTCTTCTGTCGTCCGTAACCAATAACTTGACTTAAAAATCGAAAGAGTTTGTTGAAACTGATTGGCCTTAGTTAGTGCTGCTTGTTGAATAGGCTTATTATATTAGCAGCTGCGTTTTGGCTTAGGCTGTAAACTTCAAACTAATTGCTGAAAAAGTAACATTATGAAGTAGTTCTAACAATAACTGTTACTAAATAGGTGAAATCTAGTAAAGCGAGGTCGCCCATAGAAAAAAGGCGAATGATATGCTTTCTGTCACTTTTGTTTTGTTCTATTTGAGCTTTTAATTTCTCTTTTTGGTAAAGTGATTGGGAGATTTAAAAGTAGAAATCTTTCTTCACTTGGCAATAGTTTTCTTTAGTTCAGTGCACTGATTTGCTACTTATAATTTGTTTTCTTGCACTGATGGAATGATTTTTCTTAAACTTTATTTACTTTATTACATTTTTTTTTACGTATTTCTTCCGTTTTCATGTTTTTGTTTTTCATTCATTTATATTTTATACATATTTATCAACGTTACTTACGATGTGATAATAATGTGCTGGTTAATACCAGAACCAGCATGACATACTACTTAGTTGTATTTATTGTGTAGCGAGATTAATATTTATAATTGATCATTAATACTACTCATGATTACACAGAAAAAAACCATGGTGTTATATGGGTGTATAACAGAAAATAACAACGTAAACAAGGATGATACTATTAGTTATATCTATCCCAGTCTAAGTGTACTTTGGGTAGAGGTGGCGAACGTGGGTGCGCATGTGGGAATTGATGCCTCTCTTGTTGCATTTAGGGGACCCCTGTTACGGTCCATCCAGGGTGGAAGAAAATACGCTCAGTCCTTTCTTTATATGGGTTGAAGGGGAATGCTCTGTGCTATTGCCCTCAAAACAAGTTCAATAAAGCGCATTCTTCCATTCGTCTGCCTTCTCTGGAATTCTGTCTCTCTCTGTCTCTCTCTCTCTCTCTCTCTCTCTCTCTCTCTCTCTCTCTCTCTCTCTCTCTCTCTCTCTTTTTCTCTGTGTGTGTGTGTGTGTGTGTGTGTGTGTGTGTGTGTGTGTGTGTGTGTGTGTGTGTGTGTGTGTGTGTGTGTGTGTGAAAAATACTCTCTCTCTCTCTCTCTCTATAGTTTGAAGAGAATCATTCTCTCTCTCTCTCTCTCTCTCCTCTCTCTCTCTCTCTCTCTCTCTCTCTCTCTCTTTCTCTCTTTCTCTCTCCAACCCACCCCTGCCCCGACTCCTGAAAGACAATAAATCTCACATTCTTCTTCCACCTCCCTTACCTTCTCCCCACACAGGTGAAACTGTCGACGACGGCCCAGCAGATGTGGGGGATCCTACAGTCCAAGAAGGGGCTGGTCACCATCTCGGACTTCCTGAGCCTGTGCGAAAAGACCATCCCCCAGCGCAAGCTGATCCAGGTGGGAGGCGCGGAATCCGAGGATAGCTACAAGCCCTTTAACAACTCCTCCGAGATGCTCGAGTACCTCGGCGTGGATGTGCAGAAGGTGAGGAGCTATTTCAAATTGGGGGATGTTGCCAGGATGAGACCATGTTTGTGGATCTCTGTGTGCGTGTGTTTCTCTCTGAACTGTCTATTTCGCAATGCGTGCGTGTGTGTGTGTGTGTGTGTGTGTGTGTGTGGGTGTGGGGGGGTGAGGATGGGTTGGGTGGGTGGGCGGTAGGTGTGTGTTAGGGGAGGCGTAGGTGTGTGTGTGTGTGTGTGTGTGTGTGTGGGGGGGGGTTAGATAGATGTGTGTGTATTGTGGGGGGAGGAGTGTGTGTGTGTGTGAAGGGGTGGGGGGGATACTCACTCTTTTAAGCATTCGTTAGGGATCGTTGTGTGACAATGTATGGGCCGCGTGCATGCGTGTGCTAATGAATTTCTGTTTTCAACACACGAGTACGTACACACATTCGCAAACATAAACCTGTTAACACCGGACAACATTTTAATGACATGCATTCCTCAAACCAGACACCACTGCTTACGCCGAAATAAAAGAGCACGTTCAACTCGTCTGACCTTTTACAGTTCGTCCAATACAAAGCTTTGCGAGTTTGACAACGATTATGCTGTTGTCCCGAGCTAGCTGCATCCCCCTCCCTCCCTCGCACACAATTTGCCACGCAGCTGACAACAGCCCTAGTTTAGACAATTGCCAGCAGGGCCCTAATTTTTGGCTGACTATCTGCCGAGGTCAAATAGAAGGTTAGCAGACAGATGTGAAATCGCTTCCCTTTCGAAACAGACAGACCTCCGAGTATGACAATGTGGAGAGTCAACGTTACAGAGTGGGCATTGGACGACAGCCTACAAGTCTGTGCAAACACGATAGGGTTGGAGAGTGACGATGGTGCTTATGAAATTATTGTCAAATTAGAGTCACCGACCGACAAAATTGTCACCGGAAGGATGAGCCGTGGTGTTTATTAGAACCCGAGGAGAGAGATAGGGCAAGACCGTCTAAAAAGTTTGACTTTTGTCAGCGTGAGGCGAAGCGTGTGTGTTCTCGTAAATATCAACAGGAAGAGGGAAACAATAAAGTTAAAGACAAAAAGTGTCCATTGAGATGAAGAAAGGTGTTAGATACGGACATCCAGTGATGGTACCATTTGCTGACGACAAGGAAAAGACAAATCTATGCTCGTCGAAAAAGGTAGGCTCAGTTCAAATTATGTGTTTGCAATTTGTTGAAACAAAGGCAATACTAGTATGGCTGCTTGTAAAAAGACTGAAGTTACAAGAACGTACACGTACCCAATAATCGATGACGCCAACAAATGGTCAATGACAGGTGTAGTTAAACTCAGAATGAGTTGGAATCGAAATTGATCTGCCTGTATATAATAATTATAAAACACACGTAAAATGTGTGTCTGAAAAACGCACACAAGACCACAACGTTATGTCACCCTTAAACATGAACCGATATATTGCATAAACGAATTAAAACTTAAAGAATCTGGTTATCAAAACAAAAAGGAACAATAAACCGCACTGCTAAAGCAACGATTTGTCTTTTTGTCGCAGATTACAATATAAACAGTCAAAAGCTTTACACAATTATCTCATAGATGACTACACAAGTCATGTGTACCTTTAGTGATGTCAAGCAAACGAAACTTTATGCGATGTGTCAGTTCGCATTTCCCGCCAAGTTGTCATTCACATTTTCCGTCATCACGTTCTGGGGCTGAAAGCTGTGTGCGGTTTGCCAAAAAGGACCCACATACCAAGTTTTACAATTTTCTTACGCATTTAAACACAATGTCTTGACGTAAAGTACCCAAGATAGAACACATTCTCCCTCTCGCCGAAACTAATAGACTTCCATGTAGGCTTTTAAATAAGTAATTAGTTCGCGTGCGGGACCTGATGTGAGCCTGCCAGGACCCGGACAATGATGAACATTAATACGTAAACAAATTGCAGTTTTTGAATCCTTGCCAGAAAGCCAATGAAAGTTGGTATAACTTCAAATCAGTAGATGAAATATTTAAATAGTTATTGAAATATTATTGAAAGGCATCCCGCAATTCTCCCGGAATGTCAATCAGACTATATTCATAACTGTACAAGAATTGATTAGACAAACAGGCAGGTTCCGTTAATGAGCCTCTACATTTTATTTATTATACTCATTTGACACTGTCATGAAACATATGCCGCCTGACCAATTACTCGTCATAATCTCTCTCGTGTATTTTGTCCTTGTTTCGACGTATTGACTATGCCTCGATCTTTGTGTAATTTAGTGATATTCCCCCCTCTGCTTCTTTACCTCTGTAAACTTGTAGAGCTAGTTATTTTTCGATAATGACCCAGCAACCAAACAAATAACGAGCCAGCAACAGCCTGAATCCTCGATAGTGCAATGGGTTGAGAAGCTGTTCTGTTTTGGTACTACTTTTGCGACTGAAAAGTTCAAAACGCTCTATACGTACGAAATATACATCTCTGGAGCAAACAATACAAACATACCGCATTTAAATTAACAACTACAGGCCTGAACACATGAATCTCCATATAAAATCCATGAGTTCGGTTGTTTTCTGAATATAGATCTGCTGTGCACACACCGTTCATCACAAGCAAATTCCCAAGGCAAGTAACTCATACTCTTGCCGACAAGAGTAGTTCCCCTTCTTTTAACGCAGTTTCTTCGACAACACTGACTGCAATCCGACGGTCAGTTTTCAACAATATTTCATTTTATAAACAGATCACACGCAACCAAATGCACACATCTCATCAATTTAAACAACATAAAGCGGTTTCATACACTATTTTCCCCAAAAAACTGAACTTCATACAGTAATTAACGTTGGAACACGGGTGCAAAAGTTCGTCTGCTAGTCCCATTTGACGAAAGAACATTATCTTTAGCGATACTAAAACATAAACAGAACACACAATATCTGCCTTTACCGCCACAGCAGAATAACAGCTTATCTGTGTACTTGATTTTAGTCTAAAACAGGGAAACTGACAAGAAGTGTTAACAGAATGGAATGATTTGCACGGAACTATACAACCGCGCATTAATCGATCGCCTGCGCAGGTTGACTGGTTGAGTGATTCGGATTCGATCAAACTTTCGCACAAAAACTCCTGTTTTCTTTGAATAACCGAAGAAAGGGAGAATAAAGAGGTTACACACCTCGTCTCAGTGATTATTAAAAATAATGGTCTCAGTTCGCGGTCATGAAAAAGCTCGCTGAAGCTCGCATTTTTCATGATCCGCTAACTTCGACCATTATTTTTAATAATCACTGAGACTCGGCATGTAACCTCTACATATTTTCGTCTTTCACAAAATGTATTAACTTTGCGTGTGTGTCTTCTGTGCATTTAATATTATTGTGACGAGACCCACTCTTCCCAAATATCTGGCGCTCCAAGTCTTCTTCATCCTCTTCTTTTTCTCTTATGCTTATTTCTGTTCTCTCGTGCCCCATGTCCTTTTTATCCCCCCCCTCCCCCACCTCCTGTACTATCACCCCCTCCCTTTTCTGATTCAAATTGTTTGCGTATCAGGTTTTTCTGTCTGTTATCGTTGCCTCAAATGAGTAAATGTATTTAGTCCGCCATCATGTTAACCTTTGTTATGTACATACCAGGATTACTTAAAATAAGCATTATATGCTTGAGTTAGTTATCCTAAAAACTATGTATTGTTTTTGTCATGATAATAATTGAATAAAGTTTTGTTGCCTGAGGCATGACTGAAAGCCCTAGGGGCTCCGTAAAAATCGAAGTGTAAAGCACAGTAACTGTAACAAAAGCATATTGCTTCTGCCTGGAAGCCTAATTGCATGTAGAACTTAGATGACATCAAGCACAGGCTGCACAGGCTGCACAGGCTGCATCTCCCGTTCGGATGAATCATTGAGCCTTGCAAACAGATGCTGCGCCGTTTTTGTTTTATGTACACACTACAGAAGTGAATTTCACACTGACAGTTTCAACGGCCGTTTTGCGGGAGCTAAGAGTTTCTTTGCACTTTTTTCAGCCCGAGGAAGCAGATGAAATACAGACAAACACACGCACCGCCGGCTTACTGACAGACACACACCGGCAGACAGACAGACATACAGACAGACATACAGACACACTTAGAGGGCTCTTTCTCTCTCATTCTATCTAATGTATAGTCTTTAGAGCTCTCTTCCTCTCTCTCTCAGTCTCTCTCTCTCTCTCTCTCTCTCTAGCTGTCTCAGTCTATCTCTCTTTGTCTCTGTCTCTTTCTCCCAGCGTCTCTCTCTCAGTGTCCCCACGGTCTGTCTGCCCGTCTGTCGGAGTGACGACTGGCTCCCTCTCTCTCCACACGGTGCAGAAGGAAGTGAGGCCCGGGTTATAATATTTACCTACTGGAAGTTTGCCAACACTTCGTTTCCTTCATCTGGGCCAAATGTGTAAAATAGGGGGAAATAAAAAATAACGGTGAACGGCAGCAGCACTCAGGTATACTAATTGACGAGTTTACGAAAGTGAAACGAGATGCAGGAATAGAGCACGAACAGATTCTCCCAAGGAGATTTGGATCCCTTGACTCCCCCCCCCCCCTCTTTTTTTGTAACTCTACCCGCCCCCCCCCCCCCCCCCCCCCAACGGCGCCTCGATGTCACGGCTTATTGCTCCGTTAATTGCCATTCCCCTCATCCCCACCAAACACACACACACACACACACACACACACACACACACACACACACTACTCTTTCGATCCGTCCTATCCGTTTGGAGAAGAGGCTGCATATATATTTTACGATCTGTTGTTACTTTTCCTTCTTCTGTTCTGCCACACACCCCAAACGTTCTTGAAAGGGCAACAGATTTTCATTATCATGTTTTTGAAAGTCCTCACCTAACCCTGAACATGGATAGATGAACTGTACGTAACAGGAAATGCAGACGGACAGACAGGAAGATCTGACTGGACAAATAGACTGGCAAACATGCCGGGGAAAAAGAAAAAGAAAGAAAGAAAGAAAGAAAGAAAAAATAAATAAATATAAAAACAAGCAATAAATCCAACCCTCTCGGTGAACCCGAACCACTAAAACACCCGAGGTTCTCAGGTTGCAGGGAAGCAACTCTTCTCATGAGTGTTATCCCAAAAGTACGTGGGCTTTGGTGATTACCCTTGACGAGGTAAAAATCGGCAGAGGATAGCGGCAGCTGGGTGAGCGTGAAATGCTCACACACACAGACACACACACTGACACGCACGCCGCACACACACACACACACACACATACACACACAAAAACGTACACACCAACTGACTGACACACACACACACACCGTAACCACACACACACACACACACTGAGACACACTAGACTGAGACACACACACACACACTGGCACACACACACACAACACGCACACACACACACACGCGCACACCACGTGCCGCACCAACAACAACAATAACAAGAGAGCCCACAACAACACTGGTCACTGCGGCAGCGGCAACTGAGACACTGAAGTAACTATCCGGCACTCAGCGGTGTAGTCCACCATCAATCAATGGAACAATATTCTCTTGGAAGTTGCGGTGTGCTACTTTTAGCTGTTTCTAATTCACACATTTTTATTCGATCGGTAACAATTTTACAGATAAATGCAATGGTTGTTTGACTAATTCGAACCGATCCTCGGAGGTGAACCTCATACTTTTGTCAATACGATAATAGATGCAATCTGCAACAATCTTATTTGATCTCGATAATCAAGTATCCCACAGTGTAAACAGTTTAGTTCATTAAAATTGATCAGAGTCATCCTAGCGTCTCAACCCAAGGTAATCGTCTCGGCAGGATATATAGGTAGGCCTATATTATAAGCTTCAATTTACAAAACAAACGCGAACTGAGTGATTGATGACTAAACCAGATAAGCACAATCTCCTCTGTTCAAGATTGGCGGTAATCTGTTTACAGGTGACACGAGGATGACAGTTTTTGCTTTTCAAAGCTACCGCCGCCAATTAAGATCAAAAGGCGGTCCCGCATCACATGTTTATTTAGGCATTCGGTAGGCATTGAGTACGTGACAGGCACTCGAAGCTTGACTATAAATTATCAGCAGCGTAGTTTTGGCCTCCAAAGCTAAACAAATACACAATTAATTGTGTTTGTGTATCATTCATTTCACGTCGTTCTACTTCCAAGAACCAATTTGTTTTTACCCATATACTGATATAGCGGGAAAAAATAGTTTTTGGGGAGTCCTGTTTAGTCAGGACAGTCGTGACTGACTTTATGCTGATGTTTCGGATAATTTAGCCCGGTCGGAAAGGCGGAATAATATTCAGATATTACACATATCATTTTTGTTTACAGTCTCACGACGTTGTACTTCGAAGAAAACGTATTACAATTTGGTTTAGTTGCCACAGCGGAAAAAGAGTTGTTTGAGGGGAATTCCGTTTTCCTGAATTTGTATTGGATCTGTAAAACTTTAGTCAGCAAACGAACTGTTCAAAATATAAGTGTTGTCCGGTATTTGTGCGTGTCTTATTATTAGTCAAGAACGAAACAATTAGAAAACACGGAGAATTATCGTTTCCACTAAAGTTCTGCCTGGCTGGCGCCTGTGCCGTGAAAATTTAGGGGACCGTGTTTTCACTCGGACACAACACACCTGTGAATCATTCTTGAGTGGGAGGGCCGATTGAGGCTTGGCGGAAGTAGAGACACACTTCGCCGTTTTACGTTTGGCTGGGAGTTAAAACCCTCTTATGCTGCTAGAAAACAGTTGTTAACGTAATGTCCTGACTTTTTTCTTAAACGAATATAGTGAGCAAATTTAAACTGTGGTTGACGCTCGATGGACGCACTTTTTTCTCTTTCCTGAGTGGCGCAGCAATACAAGGGTCAGAGGTGACATGAATGTGACCAGTGTGTTCGAACGAAAAGCTTTCTACGCCAAACATGGCGACGCAGCTAGAATGTCGCATTCAGTATCTTGACGACCGAGATCCTTTTGCGAACACCAACTTCCCGGAGCCTACTCGACCACCGACATACTCATTTCTGCTCAATGTTCCGATAATTAATCAGATCGGTGGAGTACATCGTGTGCTCGAAGCACCGCACCGGGTAAGTCATTGGAAAGTCCTATTTGGAATGTCGTCTGATTCACTTACCATTTGAACAGACGACACATTGATCGAAGTTCGGACGATCGAAGGAAAACACCTTACTTTTAAGTGTGGCTGTTGTGTATGGCAATGGGCGTTTATTTTAAGAATGTTTCATATAATTATTTGCCCGCAGAGGACTGTTTATTTGTGACTTTATTTTTTTAGTTGTGCTTCATTGTCGCCCCTCCGCGTGTATTTTCGCTTTGTGAGGGGGGAAGTAGGCCCGATCACCTTGATGGAAAGGTGCGCTTGGATCTGTGAGAATGCAGGTGCACACAGGTAGCGCACGGTGTCAAACTAACTGACAGATGATGTCATCAGGCGTAAATGATAAGGAATGCCACGCTTGGATCGTCTTTGTAATTTGTCTAAGTAGTAAGACACACTGCCACGAATTTGAACGGTGAATGCAAGTGACTGACTAAACAGCAAGGTGTAAGGCGTGAGCTATATGTCTAGCAGGCACATGCTTGTATAGTAGGAAAGTTTGGGTCAATTTATTTGCATTGCACAAGTAAAGGACACATGCATGAAACAAAAGAAAGAAGATCGAGGGGGGGGGGGGGGGGGGGGGGCAGGGTACAGATCTATAGATTCAAGGGAGGAGAGGACAGTCACAGATGTCTTTCAGTGCAATTTAGGCTGCTCTTTGAACACATTCATAAGTTTACTAGTACTAGTGGTATCTTCTTCTTCTTCTTCGTTCATGGGCTTAGACTCCCACGTACACTCGTGTTTTTGCACGAGTGGAATTTTACGTATATGACCGTTTTTACCCCGCCATTTAGGCAGCCATACGCCGCTTTCGGAGGAAGTACTAGTGGTATGGTAACTCTGTTTTTTTAATCACACTTAACTTTTGACTGCAGTTGGAAAGGTGTACAATACACAACAAAAGGAAGAAAACAAAATCTAAATTATTAAACATAGCTTAAAAAAAGTTTAAATTAATGATTTTTATGTTATTGTTCTAGTTCAATAAACCTAAACGTTAATTGTTTATGTTTTTATGTTATTGTAGCATAACCAAATAATAGTTACATTGAGAAAACTAATTCAATAAGGAGACTTGCTATAGTTTCAACATGCCCTCTGCTGAACAGGGAATGGGAGAAGATTAACTTTTTTTTTAATGGTAAACTGAGAAATGAGGGGTTCATGTAACTGTAAGAGTGGAGGAATTATAGAATTATAGTTTTTATTGTTGATAAGATGACAAACACATGGACCGCTCAGACTACTGACTTATTACCAGAAATTAGCTGATTGCATTAACTGCTCATACATAAATAGAGTTAGAGAATCATCGCACTGTGGGTCAGAAATCTGCAAAACCTACACCTGCAGAGATGAGTTTCATGAAGGGCACACTGTAACTTTTGAGTCAGAAGCTCGCAGAGGGCAACCTGTTATCAGCATCGACATAGATAAGAACCTAGGGTATATCAAAGTTGCTTCCGCCCTATTTCCACTCCAGGGGGAACATGGGTTTAAAATTCTGGCGCTTTGCGATGGACTTTAAATGTTAACTGTGATGAGTTTCGGTGCTTCAGAGAAGTTTACTCTTTTTGGGGTGCTTATTTGAAGAGGTGTCAGTGATTCTGGTCAGTTAATCATGCCACTGCCATACAGGAGTAGAGGATATGATTTCCGTACAGTTTTTGCTGAGGTAGGTTTTTTATTTTTTTCTCAATCCTCACACCTGTTTTGTTGTGATGGTACTTTTTGTTAGCTACATTTTCACAGAGCATTTGCACCTGGAAATGAAAAACTTAGTTTATTTTGAAATTTGGCTTCAAGTTTCAACTCTAATTTAATTGAGACACACTTCCTTTTTCTCATACCCATACATATTCAATATAGCTATTAGTTTTTGTTTGCATGGCTTATGTTGAAGACTAATGTCTTTGAAGCAGAGTAGAATCAAATTAGTTTAGGCGAGGAGTACACATTTCAATTGAAAAGCTTTAAGGAAAGATAACCTCTTTTCGGATATTTTTTCCTGATGATTCTGGTCAGTAACGCAGAGCAGAATCTAATGAATTTGTGATGATAAATCATTAAATGTAAAGTGTATTGGTGAACAGGAAAAGCTTTGCTAAAGCAAAGAAATGTTGAATGTGTTTTGATTTTATACAACAGCCAAGTGACCGATTTCACAGGAGTGAAAGTGAGTGAACTACAGTGGAACCCCCTTTTTAAGACCCCCCAATTGAAGACTTCCTCCATTTTAAGACCCTGTTTTCTCAGACTTTCTGTTCATAACCTCTGTAACTTTACCCCCATTTAAAGACTCCCTCTGTTTTCAGACCTGATTTTCTCAGATTTTTGAAGGTCTTAAAAGGGGGGTTCCACTGTACTGATAACAATCACTGCCTGTGGCAGTGACAAGAGAAGACACCCTCCGGGGTAACCCTGAATTAAAGAGGATCATTGAACTGTGACGGATGTGTTGATCGTTATCTTTCATTCAAAATAGGAATGCTAGGGTTCAGTGCAGTGAAACAAGAGTGGGTCTTAAAAAAACTCCCACCAACTGAGACCACTCGTACTTCATTTTTACATGAATACAGTATTTAACGAAATCATTTTGACACATAGTATTATCATTTTGATTGTGTCACTCACTCAGTGGCTGATCTGAAGCTGGTGAGTGCATAAACACCAAAAGCATAAACGTTTCTCAGCTGATCTTCAGTATTATGTTTCGTGAAAAGATTCTTCAATGAAACGTAATTATAATTTTGGAAAGTGAGGCAGGAGTTCTCTCCTACTCACCACCTATCCCGATTTAGATGAACTAGAGAGGAGCGGGGTGGAGGGGAGAGGGCATGTGTGTTGTTTATAGCGGGCAGTTTTGTGTGTGGAGGTATTTTGATCTCTGTGAGATTCGACTTCACGGCTTGCCTTTATTTTTGTGAAATGGTAGGAAGACGTAACATCCAATTTAATGTTACATGCACGTATACTTGCTATAAAATCACTTTTAAATTCGTGGAGGATTCAGTGTCAGTTGAATATGCCAAGACACGTCATCTGTTGTTATGCTGATCCGCACAAAGACGGCTCGACGACAGCAACGTGGTACAATATAATTTTTTGTTTGCACAGCTAGCAAAGCATAGCATAAATCACTCTGCGCTATTGTGACGCCAGAATTTAAACCTGATCTGACGTTTTAATGCGATTCTTGCGAACAATATTCATTTGTGTACGGTTTTTAACCGACTAATAAAAGAGGTATAGAACACTCCCGTCCGGTGCGTACTCAAGAGAGTACACCGAAATTCACCTGAGTTCAAAACGCGAACATACCTTCTTGCTTCAAGTTATGAATCTCGAGTCAAGTTTTAGATTAGTAATCCCCTTGATTTTTTAGCTGAATAATTGTTTGCTTAATGCGCATAACAAGGGAAGCATTAAAACCAATCTGAGTTACGCCAATGAAGTACATATGCATGTATGTATACACACGTGTCATTCAAAGGTCACTCAAAGCGGGCAGTCAGGTTCAGTATGATTATACAGACACGACATTTGTACGTACATTTACGATTTTTATGTAAATTTCAAGGCCCAGGTACAAGTTTTTCTGTAAGTGAAAATCAGCACTAAAAAGTATGTATAATATATCAAAAACTGAATTTGCTATTAGTAATTACAGTAAAAAAAAAGGGGGATTTCAGAATCCCCTGAAGGATGAGGATAGGATAAGGTATAGGCCACCCATGCATAAGCAAGAAATATCTGTAGAGCATTCTGACGCGCGAAGCCGGATTACAGAAATGACTCGAATCCGCCCTTCTATGTAGGACAGGAGATATCTTTCACGAGGATGTGCATGCTTTTCATTGACATTGAGATAATTGATTACCTGCCAAATCCATCCCTCTCTCTGACCACCACTTTGTCATGCTCAGCGATTGTTTGCGTGCGTCAGTCTCAATGTTCCCGCCAGTTATGGACGTTAGGAAAGGCTCTGTATAAAATTGAGGACATCAGCCGACGTGTGGTTGAGAGACACTTAAACCATTAACGTCAGTCTCAGTCGAATATACCGTGTGTCATCCTCCTTTGTTGAAATTGTGATGTAGTTTTCTTCGCAGAAGCGGAACAACTGAGAGCAATAAAGCTGTTTTGCGTTCTTTGCCGAAACAAAGAGACGTTTCGCGTTGTTGTGGTTCTCACGGTTATGTTCTTTCGCCCTGATAGTGATAACTGTGTCTTCAGAGCTTAGTGTTATTACTTGATTGAAAAACACATATAAATATAAATCTGTGTGTGTGTGTGTGTGAACGGATAGAGAGAGAGAGAGAGAGAGAGAGAGAGAGAGAGAAAGAGAAAGAGAGAGAGAGAGAGAGAGAGAGAGAGAGAGAGAGAGAGAGAGAGAGAGAGAGAGAGATAGGGGGGTATTTCCGTACACACTATTCAGTTCTGACTCAGTTGATCAATGTATCTTGCAAACCAAACAAACCCTCTAGATTCTGTCGTTTTACAGTCATGTTCATTTGAGATTTCTTGTTAAATCTTTTGTTAGACAAAGAATAAGAAGCATGCATAACAGTTATTCGATCCCGTGTGAAAACGCTGCTGTCAGTATGTTCCACGTGAACGTCGTTCGCTTGTCAAAGAGACATTGTGCCTACAGTGGACATTGCGTGACTGCAGATAAACGCCTTATACCGTCGTCTACGCCGAGTGTGAGGAATGCGGATGATATTAGTTTTTGGTCGAGCCGTTTGTAACACCTGTGTAGAGTACTTATTGGATTTGCAGGTGTAATCGAGTGCTGGAACACTACAATCACCTTTGGAGGCGAAGTCCAATCAAACAGGATTAAGATTTTAGAGCTAATTTCTTAGCCCTATAAAAAAAACCCACCCATTTAGTTATTTTATTACTGACAGCAGAAGTTATATGTTTTCACCGAACGATATCCCGAATACAGCGAAGTCCAATCAAACAGGATTGAGATACTAGAGCTAATTTCTTAGCCCTATACAAACTCTCTATTTAGTTACTTTATTACTGAAAGCAAAAGTTATATGTTTTCACCGACCGATATCCCGAATACGAAGTCAGTAGGGGTACAACATTCAAACATTTCATACGCAGCGATAAAAAGACAGTTCCATTGGACCAAAGGCTATGATTGAATCACAAAGTGTGGAATTGTATGCGTTCCCTCGCTGAACTGGAGTTGAGGAACTCGCCGAACAAAAAATGCAACTTTGGTATTTTCAGAAAACGACTTTGTGATAGCTAGAATGGTGTTCAAAGAGAACTGAATAGGTGGGGAACTGAATAGGTAGGACAGGAAGTCGCCGCGAAGAATTAATTACAGTCAACATACCTTGGTCATGTATCTGTTAGTGTTAGATATTAGCAAATAATCGATACATTACATGTCCGCCTGTATTGATGTCGAAGCAAGCTTTGCGCATCGAGCAGACGTACGTCAGCGTATTGACTCGAAACGACAGACGTACCGAGAAGTCTCCCTGAAGTTACTGAGTAAGAGGCTCTGCCATGGCTCGACGAAAGCTTCTTTTGCCACCATTGGTGATGCTTAATTAATTTCTATTCTGTGATAAGTACCGCTTAAACAAATTCCCCAGCAAAGACAACGGCCGTCTCTTGCAACGGTCAGAGTAGGTTAGGTGGGTCACAGAGAGAGAGGGGGAGGGAGGGATGTTAGGTGGGAGAGAGAGACAGACAGAGACAGAGACCTGTAGAGAGTCGTGGTTATTGCAAGCCTCAGCGCTTGTGTTCGTCTGTGTGAAAGAGGAGAGTGGTGTCGGGGTGGTTTTCTTGAGATGTTTACCAACATGACAGTGTTTCTTTCTTGCCTTGCAACGCCAGTCCAACACAAAAATACAAAGCAGAAAAGATAACATAAAAATCACGTCAGCCAGGCCTGCGAAGTACATGGAGAAAGGGTTCACATGAATGCTTCAGATCCCGGGAATAAAACAGATAATACCGGAAAAGTTGTGTGTGTGTGTTTGTGTAAGGTTTAAGTACTTGAAGGAGGGGGGGGGGGGGGGGTAATTGGGTGTATGTGGTCAAGCCCGAAGCCAGAATTCTGACGATATGACTATGAGTTCCGGCACGCAGGTGCTGAATAAAACTTCAGATCTGGACCTAACAGGGACGCAAATGGGACTCGGGAGGGAAGAAGAGAGCGTCGGGGATGGGGTGGTTTTAATACTCTGTCCGCGTTATAACTACAAATCCCAGGTGTTAAAAAATGCTTTATTTTCTATGTATTTTCAGCTTGAGGATTGCGCGCTCCAGATCTACCGGTACCACAGTGGCGGGGCCCAGGCAGAGTTCGGGACCTACCTTGACCTGGAATCTGCTCTCGACGAGCAGGCTGAGGAACTAGAGGGATTTAGCGACCAGTGAGTAGCCACACATTTATTCTGGTTGAGTTCACTCTAAAGGTGCATGTGTTCCCGTGTAGACCACCTCGACAATCGCCTTGTATCCGTCTAGGCCTTATACATGCGTATAGAGGAGAGGAGCAGCCTTCCCATTTGAACACACAGCATCTACAGTCTGGTTGGTCTGTGCGAAAAGTTTTTTTAATGTTTGTTTTATTGAATTAATTTTGTAACTGATATGTGAAATGAATACAGCAGCGACCGGCACGGTTGGCCTAGTGGTAAGGCGTCCGCCCCGTGATCGGGAGGTCGTGGGTTCGAACCCCGGCCGGGTCATACCTAAGACTCTAAAATTGGCAATCTAGTGGCTGCTCCGCCTGGCGTCTGGCATTATGGGGTTAGTGCGAGGACTGGTTGGTCCGGTGTCAGAATAATGTGACTGGGTGAGACATGAAGCCTGTGCTGCGACTTCTGTCTTGTGTGTGGCGCACGTTATATGTCAAAGCAGCACCGCCCTGATATGGCCCTTCGTGAATGCAGCAAAATGAATACAGCAAAAAGTCTCACTCTGCGAGGAAAGCATACAGAGAGGCCTATTTTGGAATGTGTCAAAGTGGAGGGATGCTCTTATTCCATGCAAAAGTCTGGACAAATCTGGTAGTATACATCATCGCTTATTTTGGAAGGAATTTACCTTTAAGTGGCAGGTACGCAGTTATTCACCTTGTAATTGTAACCGGGCCATTTACCGGTAGAGTAATTGTCGAAAACGCAGACGCCTGAAATGCAGGCAAAAAGGGCATCAATATTGTGGATTGCGTGTCGCTGGCTTCATCGATTTTTTTTCTCCCGTCATTACGCTGCTTAGCCAATCAGTCATGATTTCACTTGGCCCATTCCTTCCATTGGAATGTTTCAGTGTCGGGTTGCATGACATTGTAGTTGTGTTTTAGCCGTGGGTTGTTTACTGTTTCACGGGCAGAGGCGATGTGTCGGGTAACACGCAGCGTCTGATATGGAGTATCGTTAAAACATCCACTTTTGTATTTGTAGTGTGATGTGGATTGCAGAAATAAAATAACAGATGAGACTTTGGAGAGAGAGAGAGAGAGAGAGAGAGAGAGAGAGAGAGAGAGAGAGAGAGAGAGAGAGAGAGAGAGAGAGAGAGAGAGAGAGAGAGAGAGAGAGAGAGAGAGAGAGAGAGAGAGAGAGAGAGAGAGAGAGAGAGAGAGAGAGAGAGAGAGAGAGAGAGCATTTGTGCAATGTGGCAAAAACTGTGACAAAGAAGAAGAGATAGCTGCAAATGGTCATTTACTCATCCACATCTCCTTGATTCCTCTATTTATGCCCCTTGATAGCTAAGTAAATTTGCTCTCACAGAAAGAAAGGATGCAATTAAGCAGACCAATTAAAATGCAAATAATTATGTTAACTTGTCAAGTACGACTCTACGTTTTTAATGAATGTACTGCTTTTCTTGTGTGTCATCTTTTTTCACGTTGATTTCTTGCTCATATGTCGTTAACTATGACACACGAATATGGAGTTCAGACTTTTATAGGCCATTCACACCAAACCGGAAACATGTCAGTCACGCTTTAAAATTTATGAATGTAATCTATCTGGGACGCGGCTGCCTTCGGTGTCACAGATTATTATGGGGAAACATAAGCAGCCCAAAGACATTCGCATCCCATGCGGGTTCCATATATATATAAAACGGGTCTCTCATGTCCAAGTGACGTCAGAGGGAAGATAAGGAGTAACTGTATCCGTATATAATATATACGTGTCTTCGGCTCACACTGAGGGTTTATAATAGTATTCTGATGGTGTTTCGTGTGCACGTTGGTAAAAAGTTTGAGGAATTTGTATTGAAAGAGAGAGAGAGAGAGAGAGAGAGAGAGAGAGAGAGATTATTAGTTATCGTTAGATGTGACCACATGAGCTTGTATCAAAGTGCCGGTCGATTATTATTGTATCCTTACTACTACTAATCACTTGTAAGGAAGAAGTAGTAAATAATAAATGACCGGCGCTTTGATACAAGCTCCTGTGGATGTGACTGTGATATCCACATCAAGCAAGTGTATCAGTCACAATGTCGAGAAAGGTGGAATCAGATCAAGGCGTAAGCTCGACATTGTGACTGATAAATGTGGATATCACAGTCACATTTAACGATGACTAATAATAAATAAATATATATGTATACTTAAAACTTGAAGATAAGTGTAATTGTAGCTATTGCTGAGCCGGGTGTTAGCATGACATTAATTTGGCATTCTCGAGGGGTACGCATACTGGTACGAACTCAAGTTCTTAGGAATTTGTACTTTGAAATCTTTGTGATTTCCTTCTCTCAGCAACTTATGCAAGCCTTTGTCCTCGGCAGTGTCTCCGGTATCCCGTGCTACTATCAACACACCCCAGATAGACACTGAGACACGCGGCACGCAAGCACGCCGGTGTAACACGAGAAAATTACTCCCACGAGATTTTTTACTCCGGAGTAAACATTTCGTACGAAAAAGTTACTCCCTTTACGAAAAAAGCACTCCCCCATTTCACGAGAAAATTACTCCCCAAGACAGGTGAGTTCCGAGTAAACATTTCGTACAAAAATGTTACTCCCCTGACGAATGAATAACGAATAAATTACTTCACCCAAACACAACCAATTTAACTTCCCATGCCAGGTGTACGAAACTTTTACTCCCTTGTCCCCTGTTAGTCCTGGTGGTGGAAGGGGGTAGCGCGACATTCGTTTGTGCAAGATCATATATTGGCATTAACCCTTCGCCCGCATCCCATTTTCGCGTACGAGATTTTTACTGGAAGTAAAAGAAGTGGGGAGTCCAAATTTTGTGGAGGGAGTAATTTTGTCTTGCCTAGGGGAGTTCTTTTCTCGTACGAAAGGTGTACTCGGAGTAAGAATTTCGTACGAAATATTTACTCCGGAGTAAATTTTTCGTGGAGTAAAAATTTCGTGTTACACCTGTACACAAACTCGCAAACGCACACCGGCACTTTACGCGCGTGCCCCCACAACCCTATTCAAAGAGCTAAATAAATGATGATGCGCTCAAAGCAACGTTGTTTACCTAAAGTTAAAAAAATAGTGGAGGAACACACCCACTAAAGGATACCCGCATCTGATAAAAGATGCGCTGGGAGCAGCCGTTAACTGCGGTTGGCTATAAATAATTTAACCCGAGAAGCCATTTCCTGCCCTCCTTTGATAACTGCAGCCCCCGCGCACCTTTGCAAAATTAATCAGTAACAGTGCATCATTTCCAGTGCTGGCATCTTTACATCAACGACGCTTACTATTTTAGCTGTGTTTAGCAATGTATGTACACCGTATGTACGCTTACATGTACCATCATTTAAGCATCTATATGCTGGGCCCTTTATTATTGTACTTTACGGCCCTTTGCAGGCTTTATTATTGTGCAGTTCGTATTGTGTGGCCCTTCAGCTGTGGGTTAAACGTTTGTGCAAAACACACGTGTTTGTTGATTTTGTAGAAACGATAGGCCATGAATAAAAAGAAGAAATAACGTGGAGGCATTATTGCAACATTGATATTGTCGTTCAAAATGTTAACTTTAGTTCAAGATCAATTTAGACTGTGGGGGTGAGTTGTTAGAATAAACTATGGTTATTGTATTGTGATGCAACAAAACTGGGGAGTTTTTTTCTTGTCTTGAACCCAATGCCTGACTTACATCTTGCCAAAATAACGGGTGGTCATTTTCTGCTTGCAATTGTAGATTATATATGTACTATCTTTTTCGCGTTATTCTTGCGCTATAATCGTCCCCATTAGGTCTGCCAATCCGTCTGCGGGTTCCATCTGGCTGGCTGACTGACTGACTATGAGGCTTAACGTCCTCTCAGGTATCTGGGACCTATATTGGGACATCTGGCTTCATTAGTGACCGGAGATAAACCAATCTGCCGAGAAACTGAGACACCGCGGAATCTGTTTTAGTTGTCCAGCGCAAATTAGGTTGCAGAGCTAATCTAGATCTGGCAGTTGGTCGTAGGTCAGCAGAGGTTGGCCAAGAGGGTTGTCTGCTTTCACTAATTGAAACTGAAAGACACCTTTTTGTTTTTGAAAAGATGTGTCAGTGTTAAAAAGATCTGATCTCTCATATAAAATCACGATTTTGTTGGTGGAAAAGTAAATCAAAGTTCGAGATCACGTTTGAAATGAAGATATTGTTCAAATGTTGTAAGTACCGCCAGATTGATACTTTTGAAAAGGACCTGTTTGTCTTATTCTGACAGTTATATGTATATAACAAAAGTGATATTCAAAGTTGTGCTCAGCTAGTGACAGTATAACATGCTTTGACCACTTTTTCTTTTGTTTGACTGATTTGATTTTTTTCTTTTGCAGACGAAAAAACACACTTATCCTAAGAACACAACTTACCGTCCGAGTTCATGCCATAATCGGTGAGTACAAATGAACTGTCTTTGTGATGATATTATGTGATCTTTTGTGTGATTGTTTTTCTCTGGTGTTTGTTCAGTGTCAGTTTCTCTCTCCATTTGCTCAGCGTTTGAGCAATTTGTATGTTATCTGTCGTGAATCACTGTATCATGGTTCGATGTCCTGTTGATATGGTGTTTGTGTATATATATATATATATATATATATATATATACTAGAATGAATACCCGCTTCGCCGGGTAGCCGGCTTCGCCGGGAAGAAGTACTTAGAGCCGTACGCCGGCTTCGCCGGGTCCGAACAATGGACCCGCCAAGCTTAGGTCCCTCCCAGATTCGTGGAATGGGAACAGCACGAAAATGATTCAGTGGCCATAATGCCATTCCTGACCATATCGAGTAACATCCTTGTCGACGAATGTAGCCGTGTTAATCACCTGTGGAGGCGAACTCCACTCAAACAGGACTGAGCAAGTTATGGCTTCTCAAAGGAAGGCCAGTACATAAAATTACACAAAAGCCGCCAGACCACATCACAAACAGAACTGAACAATGCACAGGTGTTGCTCACATAGAGACACACACACAAACACACACACACACAAAAACACAGAGAAGCCGTATCTATAGAGAGATAGATGACAGTGTATTTTTTGCGTGGCTATAAATGGATTCGACCTTTGCACTTTTACAGTGAGGATAATTTACGGGTCCAATTTACGTTCTGTACACTGCGTTGACCTTCTAAAAATAGTAACAGTAACAGAACGCCGGGAATATCCGAAGACGCTCAGCGCAGTGGACAGCGCAGTGACATTCTAAAAATAGTAGTAACTTACAACTGAACGGGAAAGCCACACGAAGGAAGGGAGATAAACGCCAAACACTGGAGAAGATAAGGAAGAGTTACTTATAATGGTGAAATGAACACAAAAACCCAAATCAGTTCAGCGCTGCGCGCTGAGAGCACGTGTTGAAATATCTCATCGATGATATTGTGTCCGGGGTGTAGCTGAATACGGTGTCCAAATTTGAAAAAGATCCACCGAGAACTTTGGCGTTGTGATGTGGTGTAGCGGCTATGGTGTGTCGGTATGGGGGCCCGGGTAGCTGAGGTGGAACCAAAATAGCTGAGGTGGAACCAAAATCGGTTCAGCGCTGCGCGCTGAGAGCACGTGTTGAAATATCTCATCGATGAGGTTGTGTCCGGGGTCTCTCTGAATAAGCCCACCAAATTTGAATCAGATCCATCGAGAACTTTGGCCGTGCATCGCGCACAGACAGACACACACACAGACACACAGACACACAGACACTAGTCGTATATATATATATATATATATCACGTGCGAGTGTTTTAAGGTGAGGGTAGAACGTTACACTGTTGACTTTTCCACGACTGGTAACAGCCCGACATCGTCCGCTGTGTGTGTGTGTGTGTGTGTGTGTGTGTGTGTGTGTATACGCGTGCACCTCTCTCTCTCTCCCTCTCTCCTTACCACTGCTATCAGCATGCATGTAAGTATTCTCAAACCCCCACCCGCACACACACATACCACACACTAATGTACTACACCAAACGTCCAGCACAATAATCAAACTACACAAGGGTTTGCTTCCAATTTCACCCAGAGACTTATCGACAGTCTCCATTTCTTCCAACGCAGCATTGTAGCCAAACAGGGAAAGTGTCACAGGGAATCGGTCCTTGGCGAGCACCACACACAGCACCTGTGTCGGCCACCACTCTCCACAAATACGTCTTTTAACGGTCCGCTGTTTCCACACCTTCCCCCTCTTTCAACCTCAACTGCTACACCGCAAACTGCACGGATAGGAAAGCTAAAGGGCTGGGGAGAGGAAGGAAGTAAGAGAAAGAGGGAAACTGGGACAATGAGGGAAGGAAACGGGGGGTCATTTGCAGGGAATGGGACACATTTGGCTGCTTGCTTTGAAGAAGAGAGAGTGCAAGAAATAGCTAACGGGACAGGAGTTAAGAAGGCGGGGGAAAGAAAACTTCAGAATAGCAGAAATCTCCAAAATTCGCGTGCGCGCGCGCGTGGAATTTTCGATTATTGGAGTAGATTGTTGTACGGCGAAGAGCCGATACGTTTGTGGAAATGTTATGGTGTATAGTGTTTTGCCAACATGTAGTCCCGTTCACAAAATAAAGCACTGGATACTTCACGCCACCCCCCCCCCCCCCCACACACACACACACACACACACACACACCCCTGCCAAAGTTGTGGACGAAGGAAATGAGGAAAACCTGAAAGAATGTGTTACTTCTGAAGAAAGAAAGAAAGAAGCAGGTATGGGGATGGCAGTCGATAGCTCGCGACAGCAAACAAAACAGGTTACCTTTATAGCAGCCTTGGACAACGTCGTTTTTCTAGATGACTTGCTGTGGAATGTTATGATAGACGGAATCAAGCAGTGGTGCCTTTGCCCTTTTGAATCTGACTTTGTTGGGCATGGGTGCTCTCAGACAACATAGCTTGACCAAGTCTGATGTCCCCGCCGGAATTCAGTATTGCCATCTCAATGTCACAGTTTGCGTGGTGTTATGCATCTCAAAATGTCCAGTTGATATCCAGTACACCAGCTGAAGTTAAAAGTAGTTACGTATCGTTTAATTCTAAAATTTTTGCTAACTATATAATACTGTAAACGGCAGTGTTGTTTACTGTACATTACTTTACGAAAAAATCCTTTCCATAACCAAAACTGCAAGGTATGCGTTGCGCAAGCTTACATGAATGAGGTTTAAGAAAGGTCAGATGAAAGCTTGGAAAATGCCAAAGTTGTATGCGTTTCTTGTGATAGCGTAAAACACTAATGTGCAGGCGTTTCTCGGTTGTTTCCTGTGAGTTTTCGACTATACCAATGGTGTATTGCTAGTAGAGCTAGAACCAAGTTGAACCGAGAATGGTGTACGTGTACGTGAGGGGAGGGGGGGGGGCAGATGGGAAGATGCACGGTGTGTGTAGTAGGGGGATGGGGGGCAGAAGAGCCGATAAAATACAATACATGTCGCCACAAAAAGAAACACGTACAACGTATGCAATATCGCACCTGGCTGAAAAGATCGATGCGGTATTAGCCTACTGCTCTGCGCGACACGCACATGAACATCAGAGATCGACAGCTGGCATGTTCTCGTCTCAGTTGTACCTATTATTTTGCTAATCCGCATTCCACTCAGGACAAAAAACGAAAGAAATCGAATAAGCTGTTGTCGCCCCAAGAATCACCGACACGGAGAAGAACCACAGATGAGTTCCCTCTCTCACTGAATCACCCCCTCACGAAATTCGAATAAACTTCATTGACTCAGAGAACAATCTCAGGATATGTGAGTCTCTTCTGACTCTAATTAACCCCCTTCCCCCTCCACACACACACACACACACACACACACACACACACACACACACACACACACACACACTCTCTGTATATGTCTCTGCCTCCCCTCTCTGCTTCTCTCTCTCTCTCTCTCTCTACACACACACACACACACACTCTGAATATGTCTCTGCCTCCCTCTCTGCTTCTCTCTCTCTCTCTCTCTCTCTCTCTCTCTCTCTCCCCCCCCCCCCCCTTTAACCATTAGGTGGAATAGCAAAATTTGCGCATGCCAGGAGATAGGAGGGCGAGCTAAACATAGCTGTGGCGTCACAAGCTTCAGGTGTAACAGCTGTTTTGCATAACTCTCCCCCTGTTTTTTTCTGGCTCAGTAAGCAGTTTCTCGTAAAGGTACGAGCACGGGGTGACATTGCTTGCAACCTACTGCACTTAGAAGTGTGCTGTTTAGATGGGCTTGGGATTGATAGAGCCATGATTTGTGTGTTGAGTGTTCGTGGCATGTGCACGCACGCACAGAGAATTTAATTTGATTTTACGAGGGTTTTAAGAGAGACAGACAGACAGAACTGTCTCAGTCAGTGACTGACTGACTTCAAGACATAAAGAGAGCTTATATATGCCGTGTGTGTGTGTGTGTGTGTGTGTGTGTGTGTGTGTGTGTGTGTCAAAATGTTAAAAGTGCGTCAAAGTGTGTTTGTGAATGCATGTGTGTGTTTACAGGTAATTTGTATAAAAAAAATTGTTTTGACAAGGAAGCGAGCATTGAGAGGGCAGTCTGAATTGAGGGGAACTGGTTCTTTTAACATTTATTTGTCAGCATGCGTCAGTGTTTTTCTTTCAACGCCGCTCTTGTCAACAAAGTTGACACTTGAAAAATAACCTTGGGCTCGCTCGCGCGATCTGCATAGCACAGGACAGCAAGCTCTACAGTGACAGAAGAGTGGGCCCTTCATTTCACTACGTCAGAAGTCAAGTGGGGTCTCTGACAAGTGTTTGAACTGTTCGCTGAGGTCAGTTCTTTCTGGACACAAGAACACTTGTCTTTGATCTCAGTGGCTTATTCCCTGGAAAGGAAATGGTCACTTTGACAGACCGAACCACTTGGCTTTCAAAGGCAGTCATCGGCTCGGTATAACGGCGGTCATTCTTTTGATTCAGACGAAGATTAGAGGTCTTTCGCATCTCCGGCTTTACTGGCTGTTTAGGCAAAGTAGTCTTAAGGTATTTGACCTGTAAAGGCTACTGTCAGAATCGACTTCCGTTGCTCTTTTGAACATGTTGGAATTGGAAGGGTTGCCGCTGGACGATATTATCAGTCTTGGTGACCAAAGGAGAGTATTTGGTTGTATTTGAGAAAATCAGCGTTCTATTGTCAATGAAAAGCTTCTTTGGAATGGAAAAGCCATTTCACGCATTTATACAGAAATATTGGCTGGATAAGCGACTTATAGGTGGTGAGTAGATCAGTCAGTGAGGATGAAGTCCGTCATCCTAGGCCAACCCCGGGTTCTCACTTTACACCGATTCCTTTTAATTCAGTTTGACTCCATTTTGTAATTGTTTAATCAATCAATAGGACGCTTATATCGCGCATATTCCGTGGGTACAGTTCTAGGCGCTCTGCAGTGATGCCGTGTGAGATGAAATTTTATACGGCCAGTAGATTGTAGCCATTTCGGCGCATATTTACCTTTCACGGCCTATTATTCCAAGTCACACGGGTATAGGTAAACAATTATTAACTGTGCCTAAGCAATTTTGCCAGGAAAGACCCTTTTGTCAATCGTGGGATCTTTAAGTTTAACGTGCACACCCAATGTAGTGTACACGGGGGGAGGTTCGGACACCGAAGAGAGTCTGCACACAAAGTTGACTCAGAGAAATAAATTTCCGCCGAACGTGGGTTTGAACTCACGCTGATCAGCGGCCAACTGAATACAAATCCAGCGCGCTACCAACTGAGCTATGTTTTGGTCGCTTTCAGTTACGGTCTTCAAATCTTCTTAAGTCGTTTTCCCCCGTACTGCTTGCGGTGTCTTCTCCTTTTCTAGAAAAAAGGTTGTCTTTTGAAGTAGACGAAGCAGTCTCGCCTTTGGAAGCAGCCGATTATCTAGTGTATGTGGAAACACGATGTTTACTTAATTGATTGGTGCTTCTTGGTGCGGCCTGGGGCTAGCTGTAGCTTCTTTTAGGATGGTCGATCGCTTCCTTTCCTGAAGAGGAAAACATATTTTTAGATGTCTTCGATAACATTGGATGAGTTTTTGATAATCTCCACATCTGGCTTCGTGGACATTCACCCGTTATTTCGCTTTACCCGAGTCGATTATTGGGTGTGCTACAGTATTTTAACCGACTTTTCACCCCTCCAACTTGTCGAAAAGATTGGCTTGTGAAAGTCGCTTGGGCAAACCGGCTCTTTACTCTGAATACGGTCTTTGATACCGACTTGAAAGAGCTGTGAGGTTTGATTCTGGTGTTTCGTTTACCTGTCTTATCTCTTGACTCTAACTCCGATGTAAGTGCTGTTTCCAGCTGCTGCCGGACTCATTAAGAGAGTATTTTAACAGCACGGTTCCATGCGGGAAATTCAGACGCAGTTTCTGTTTATTTACTTGAGAATATACGTAAAGATAAGCCATTTAATACTGGAGACTAATTTTTTGCTTCGAACAAGTGTATTCAGCAGGCAAACCATAACACTGTCTAGAACCGGCAACAGGACAGCAAATGGAGACAACGTCGGAATGCTGCCGAAGTTAGCACACACGTTTTTCAAACTGGAAAAGATCAATCTAAGTTCTGCACACAAAAATCTACCACCTACAATTAAGCATGCGCGCACCGAAAGGCACTTGTAAACGGCCACAGTTTCCCACGTAACGGTTCTGCGTCCAAGCGGTCAGCGTATGTACAACAAACGCTAGTCCTTGTAAACACAGGAATGATTTAGAGCCGTGGGACAGACACAGCTGCATTACTCTCGCTTCATTGCAGCAACAGCCGATCACATATTACCGCAGTGTCATTGATCCGGGAAAGCGATCTGCATAGGCTGTGGTTGAAACCAACCTTTACCTAATTCCTCGAGCTGTTTGGGAAGCGGAAATCATTCATGTGTAATGTGAGGGAAATCTAACAGTATTAGTATTACATGTACTATATTGCGTACAGACAGTTTAGTGACTGTGGCTTGTGTCATTTTGTTTTGGCGTGTATTTCATGGTCTGTTGCCGGCGTTACAGTTGGTTTCATAATCGTTCCACAACCCACCATCCACTACCCCTTCAGCCCCACCCACCTTCTTCTTCTATTGCTCGGTCAGACAGGCGTTCGATATTTGTGACAGTGTTCTTGTCTTGTAATGGTGCATTGCAGTGCATTACGGGGGGTGGGGGCACTTTACACGTTACAGACTTTGAAGTTTGGTTTACCCGGGTCAGAAGTAGATGTATTATTTATCACATAAGCTTGGGTTCGTCAACACGGATGGTGAATACATAGTACATTTCCAGTCTCCTGTTTGTAAGATCACGTATTTTTCTTCAAGCGAATTCCTCATACAGCCTTCATTTCTTGTGTGTAGTAGGACATCACAGCTGATGAGTTCCAAAGGACGCGCTGACATGGGTTGTTGGCACACTTTCACTTGCTTGTCTAATCTTAATAGCCATCTGAGTATCCTCTTCCTTGTCTGCATTTGCATTTTGCGTGTCGGGACCTAATGCAGTCCTGAATTCATGCATACTTTGTGACACCCTATGTGTCAAGTAGAGGATGTATGAGAATACTTTGCGCAGTGTGTACATTGTTTTTCAAGCTAATTTATATCACGTTTTAGTTTGTGTTCTTGTCGAAGATTTTGTCGGCATTCGGCCTCCTTTACCATTCTTCTTCTTCTTCTACTTCTTGGACAAGTGTACTATCAGAATGAATCTAGATTTGAGAGTTTTCTGTGAATGAGAGAAATTAAGTTTAACGCCCTCGCGACAAAGCCATTAGGGGCATAACCCAATCTGTGCAAAGCATCATCTTTCTCCGTCTATCATACTTTCACGTATTGCATTTCTCCTTAGATGACATACTGAAAACGTCCCTCGAAACTTCGTCTTTGACACCTGGTTGCGGTTGGAGATTGGAGTGAGGTGGAGGTAATACGAGATAGATCAGTACCCACTTTAAAACCCCCGGCTTACTGTCAGGATTTCGACAAGCTGCTTGTTTACACAAGACCTCTTGGTACCTCTCTCGAATGGAAGTATAGGTTACTATACCTTTTATGTCGGGGAGAAAGTTTTCAAGGAGCGATACCCTTGACCTGGCAGGGTGATCAAATGTTGTCACACTCCAAGTGAGAACACTCAAGAAGTCTCATTTCTCTGACAGAATAGTCTCAGGAGACCACATGTGGGCTATAAATCTTTACGATAGCTCATCGAATTGTACAGTCACCTCTTTTGGAACGACTGAATGGTCGTGTTTGAGTGATCCGAATAGATATTGTAAACTGTATAAACGGAGAAAGGCGGCATATTCTAAGCTCTCGTTTTTTCTCCACCTGCCCTTGCCCTCACCATCCTCACCTCCCCCCCCTCCCCTCCTTTTTTTTTTAAAAGTCGTTGGCTGGCACTGAAGAATGGTTGGTCTGCCCTGTCATAGATCGTCGAATATGATCTTGAAGGTAACATAATTTTATCCGAGTTGTATGTGCATGAAGCAACAACTCATTATCATTGACCATTTACGACAACGTCAACGAAAACAACAACAACAACAACAACAACAACAACAACAACAACAACAACAACAATTCACCTTTATCATCATGTATTAGCAACAACAACAGAGCATACAAAAATCCAGTCTTGAGCTTGTGATATCGAAGCCACCAGTCTTCTTGTTGGTGAGAGAGTAGATTTTGCCTTGAGTTGTAACAGGTATCAAATAACAAATCTAGTGTGACGTTCTAGTTGCAAGAACTTGAAAGGACAGACACGCTGAGACACAGCCAAGACCACAGCTGTTCTCTGCATTGTTATTAAATACAGTAGTACCCCCCTTTAACGATCTTCCTCCTTTTTAAGTCCCTCCTTTTTTAAACTTTCTGTTCATTACGTCTTACAATTACCTTCATTTTAAGAATTCCCCCTTTCTAGGCCGTAATTTTTTTTAGATTTTGGTGGTCTTAAAGGGTGGTGCAACAAAGTGCGCTAGCTGATATTGTTTGCATTGTTATAAATGAAGTATTTGCGTTGGCTGTCTTGTCGAGACTTTTTTCTTTTCAATTGTACGTTGTAGCTGAGAAGGCGACAAGCTGATCAATCACATCGAAGTACAGTGCTATTCTCTGCATTGTAATTGATTAAGTATTTGCATTACCTTTCTTGTCTGGACTGGGTGGTTTTTTTTCTATTAAGATATATATGAATCGGCGATTGAACAGCGCCACTGAAAAGCCTTTTGTTGCCAGGTCCTGACACAAAGTTTCCTCGTACATGAACAAATCAAAGTGCATGTCACATGTCGCCCAGAAGAGTAATACATCACACCTGTACAAGACAGCTACCTTTTGTTACGCACCCGGTATAGGATGACATATTGCTTCTTGCGCTGGACACCTGGCGAATACAGTGCAACTCTTTTTTGCGCTGATAAAACAGCATTGAAATTGAGGACAGATTTTCCTTCTTTGGTTGAAATAATAGCAGTATCTGAATCTACCTAGAAGACGACGTAAGCGAACAGAATTTGAGTAAGTCTCTTTTTCTGTCGTTCGCAGAGTGTTCAAATTGTTAAGTAATTTTGATTACACCTTTTAACATGACTAATTGTGCAGCTTGAACACAGAGATCAACAGTTTAAATCGATTCTCAATTCTCGATGGTTGAACATTTCAAGCAGTCACCCCTGCTCAGTGACTTCTTCTTCTTGGCGTTCGCGGTGATAGTGTCATCATTTGCGTAAGCGCGTGTACCCGTGGTTTGTTAGAATGCGCCGTGCGGCCCGGGTCCTCCGTCTTCAGCATTCGAGGTTTTCTGTCGGGGTTACCTCACCCTTAGCTCATGCCCCGTACGTCCTACCCTGAGAGCACAGGGGGGAGGATTTGCCGGGATCCCACCCGGCCGGAGCTAGGGTTTTAATGCGCCCTTAATCGCATTAGATGAGTCCCGTCAATGGACGATGGAGCATTTCAAAGAGGGTAGCAGTGCCGCCTGCTACCCCACTCCACCCTGGTAGGAAACACCGCCAGTTTGGTCCGCGGCCGCAAGCGGCTGATCTCCATATCTGAAGACCGTTCCCCTATCCGCCACCCGGGGACGCGCTGGGTTGGGGGTGGTCGCCCCACTGAAAATCCCACACTGGGTAAGGAAGATCAGCCTGTCCCAGCTGCTCAGTGACAACGCCTCCTTTCTTTTTTGTTACAGTTTCAGTGGAGGTAAATTGTATTCTCGACCAGACTCGGAGATCAGTGTCTTATCCTGTCGGGCCAAACGATCAGTGACCTTTAATCAGTGTGCATGCTTCGGGCAAACCCGAATTCATCTTGTTTCACAACAGCGAAAAGTCAGCTTTGACTGTCACTGAAGCTACTCATCAACAGCTATACAGAGGACCTAGGGCAATTTTGCAGAGGATTTGGGTTTTGCAGGCACGGTCCTAGGTGTCACTGTGTGTGTGTGTGTGTGTGTGGGTGTGGGGGGGGGGTGGGTATGACTGACCCGGTGTTTTGTGGCTTGTCACGCTTCATTGACTTTCCGACCGTATCGCGGTGTGTATCGACCTGTTCTGGGTGGTACCTGTAGACGGAAACCTAATGAAGCAGATTAACTCCCGTTGCTCTCAGAAATCGCAGAGACAGAAGAAAATCAGGTTTGGATTTATGAGGAAAAATTATGCGAGGCAGACTGGGTTAATGGCCTTGTTGTGTTAAGCCGTTCAGAAAAGGCGTTGTGACATACGGGTTCATCGGTTTAGTCGAACACACTTGAATGTCTGGTTCGCGGCTTATGCTGGATTATTATGAAATGACTCTTCTTGCGTGTGTTTTGAGAGAGAGAGAGAGAGAGAGAGAGAGAGAGAGAGAGAGAGAGAGAGAGAGAGAGAGAGAGAGAGAGAGAGAGAGAGAGAGAGAGAGAGAGTCAGAGTCAGTCAGCCAGTCAGTCAGTCAGTCAGTTCATGGAGTCTTAAAAAGAGGTAGAGGGGTAAACTTTGTATTCTGTGCAAGTTCTTCTGTGAGTGCACACACGGATTATGATGTAGGCTACATTGCACTGCTGGAGTAGAATCTGGTGGGTGTTAACCTTTGGAAAAGGGAGAAGGAACATTTTAAGCCGGGATGTCTCGGTAGGCATGGTATTACTAGTGTGATACGTGTTGCTCTGTGTATGCTATAGGTGTGCCTCTGTGTGTGTGTGTGTGTGTGTGTGTGTGTGTGTGTGTGTGAGTGAGCCTGTGTGTGTGTGTGTGTGTGTGTGTGTGTGTGTGTGAGAGAGAGAGAGAGAGAGAGAGAGACAGAGAGAGACAGAGACAGAGACAGAGACAGAGAGACAGTGAGACAGAGACTGAGACTGAGACAGACTGAGAGAGCACAGGATGTACGGAATAAAACACACACGGAAGGAACCCACGCGACAGCCTTTCTTCATAATTATCCAACGAGTCTAACACCACTAATCTCACACCTGTAGTAGCGGTGTAAGTGTTTGCAGAGCTCAACAATATTGGCAGGCAGTGAGGTATGATAACCTCTAGCACCTTGTCCCAGCATTGCTCTGGCTTTGCTCACATTGACTCCCGGCTTTGTTGAGAGGATTAAACAGTCGCTACAACTTTGATCTCCCCGTGTGTGGGAAAACCCTGCTTCCGTTAATAGGCCCCGGTTAGGCCACCTCGGTACTCCACCGGCTTCACGGTATTTTTTTTTTTTTTACTCCTACCTAATCGATCAGAAATTTGTAAGAGGGATTACTTTGTGATTTTTCTGGCTTGTTGGCTTCTAGCCAAAACTAACATGATTGTTGTGGACGTGTGGGCTCTTGTGGAAGAAGTTTCACGGTTGAAACATGCGCAGGGCTTCAGTGAGGGACACACATACGCACCCCCCCCCCCCCCCACCTACACACACACCAGCCGTGCAGAGAGAGAGAGAGAGAGAGAGAGAGAGGAGAGAGAGAGAGAGAGAGAGAGAGAGAGAGAGAGAGAGAGAGAGAGAGAGAGGTATACCATCAGACACAGACCTGATTCAGAACACCCCCCCCCCCAACACACACAAACACACACATGCTCTCTCTCTCTCTCTCTCTCTCTCTCTCTCTCTCTCTCTCTCTCTCTCTGAGTGCATGCCTGTGGGATAGAACTGTAATATTCGTAGGGCTTCAATCATTATCAATCTTTGTACTGTTTCCTCTTTCTATTTCTCTCATCAAGAGATTTCTGTGGGTGAAGTCTGTGTTCCTTTGACTGTGTTTTTGGCAAGATAAGAATTTGGTTGTCTCCTTCACTCCCACTCCTTGCCTGAAACAAGATATTCACTGCCAGACAGAGAATACCCTCATTTATTTATAGTATTTTTGGATTTGTATGTGCCCAATAATAGTGCTAGAGGAATGTTATTGTCAGCTGCTTGAATAAGGAACACCCCCCGCGGGTTAGGGGGAAGAATTTACCCCCCAGCATCCCTTAAGAGGCGACTAACGGATTCTGTTTCTCCTTTTAGCCTTGTTAAGTGTTTCTTGTATAGAATATAGTCAATGTTTGTAAAGATTTTAGTCAAGCAGTATGTAAGAAATGTTAAGTCCTTTGTACTGGAAACTTGCATTCTCCCAGTAAGGTAATATATTGTACTACGTTGCCGCAAGCCCCTGGACCAATTTTTTGATTAGTGCTTTTGTGAACAAGAAACAATTAACAAGTGGCTCTATCCCATCTCCCCCCCTTTCCCCGTCGGGATATAACCTTCGTGGTTGAAAACGACGTTAAACACCAAATAAAGAAAGAAAGAATAAGGAACACGTTTTGGTTGGCATTGCTTTCATGTTAACAGACTATTATGTGTCATTGCACAGTGAATGAGAGTACTTTTGCTTCTGGGGGGAATCGGATCTGATCAATACACAGTTCAAAGTACATGTAGTAGCTAATGGTTTCTTAAGTATAAGAAAAAGAGGGACTGGGTGGGGAGTGTATATGTGTGTGTATGTGTGGGGGGGGGGGAGGGATGGGTGGGTAGGGGAATGTGTGGATGGGTCTGCTTTGTGAGCTTTGTCTGGTTTTAAACTCATATACCTGTATCTGTGCAGCTGATGTCCATGTGTACCTGTTAATTTTTTTTATTATTTTTTTTTTGAGGAATGTGTTAATTGTGATTTTGAATGTTGAACACAGGTTAATTTTTTTTGAGGATTTGTTTTTAAAAAGAATGTTTGTTCACTTTGTTTCAGAAAAACTTTTGAATTCTTCTGGGCGCGAACTCAGAAGAGCCCTCTTTTCACTCAAGCAGATTTTCCAGGTAACTGACATTTTTTTAAGACACTTTCTTGTTTATTTTGATTGTATTTTCAGTTCTTCATACTGCTGTATGTGGGTTTCATCCATTTTCTCCACAAAGCCTATGTTTAAACATCCGCCCAACACACATGCACATGCGCACACACGCACACTGCTTTCATCCAACCAAAGTTAACTATACTGTTTACTCAATTTTTAATAAATAAATGATCGATTGTTCTATCCCTCATTTTATTTAATGTTGTCCAAATCATCTGATTGATAGTGCTGAAAAATCACATTTTATAGATGCTGGTCCACACGATTAAGCTGATCCTGGTGTTTATTTAAGTGGAAGCAAGAGTAGTTTGACCAGCCCTGCATTTGTCTTATGTCAGGATGACAAGGACTTGGTCCACGAGTTTGTCAACAACGATGGCCTCGACTGCCTCATCAAAGTGGGAGCCGAAGCTGACCAGAACTACCAGAACTACATCCTTAGAGGTGCGCATGGTGCAGTTGTAAGGGGGATGTTTTGAAAAGGAGGGGGTGTGGAGAGGGATGGAGAGCAAGACATTTGGGGGATGAACGAAAAGGAGATGGGAAAGAAAGAATGTATGTATGAGTGTGTGAATTTGTTTGTAATTGTGTGTTCCTCTATACCATGCCTTTCTATTGAATGCCTGTTTGTGTCTTCATACATTGTACATTACCATCCTGATGAAGGCAGTTTTATCTGCCGAAATATTGATAAAAAAAAAGTACCTAACGTGGTTACTGGCGTGTCTCCTTTTTACATTTAGTCAAGTTTTGACGTAGAGGGGGTATCGAGACGAGGGTCGTGGTGTATGTGTGTCGGTCTGTGTGTGTGTGTAGAGCGATTCAGAGAAAACTACAGGACCGATCTTCATGAGAGATTATGAGTGTGGCATCCCCAGACGTTTTTCTCTCATTTTTTTTTTATAAATGTCTTTGATGACGTCATATGAGAGGGATGCATATGAGAGCTTTAACATCATGGTATTTCTGTGTTCAGCTCTGGGTCAGGTCATGCTGTATGTGGATGGGATGGAAGGAGTTATCCGCCACAACGCCACCATACAGTGGCTCTACACACTCTTGGCTTCCAAGGTAACCATTTCAGCTTCTGTGCTGTGTTGGCAGTATTTAGTTAAAGGCACAGGCTAGTACTTCCCATAAAAACAGTTCTGCTTACTACACCAGATCTGCTCAGGGGTTTGATATGGGATGATACCATCTCTCCGCTGAGACTGTATTATTATAATACAGTATGCCTGTTGTTAGTTGTTTAATTTGTTGCCCCACAGTCTGTGTTACATCTTCGTTCTGTGTTAGATCTTTACGCTTTTATGTAAGTTCTGTTTTATTGTCAGACTTGTTATGTGTAACTATGTGTCTATTACTTATCTTATGTATTTTCATCTTTTTAAAAACAATTTTTCTACATTATCTTATATAACTATAAGTGGTCGTCTATGAATTTAAAAAAAAGGAAGTTTAATGCTTGTATGTTATTTCTTACAAGGAAACTCTTTATATGTAAAATGTTGAATTTTAATGTCTAATGTAAAGCGCCATGAGACTGCCATTTGGCGGTGAACAGCACTATAAAAGAATGATTTATTATTATTATCATCAGACTCATACCAAAAATCAACACAATGACTGCTTCCTGTGCAGAGTTCTAATCTTTTGAACAAACTATTTATCAGAAACCCCCCACACTAGTTTTGCTTACCGTAGGAAGTACAATATGTTCAAAAAACAACATTGTCAACTTCACCATTTGGAGCAGTGAATGCTGGGACGGGGCGGTGTGAGATCATACTGGGACAAGGAACTAAGTCAGGATAGACAAAAAACAACAACGAAAAACAACAACAAAAAACAACAACAAAAAACAACAACAAAAAACAACACAATTTCCTCCTTGTTCCCAGGGTCGTCTGGTGGTGAAGACAGCCCTCAAGCTTCTGTTGGTGTTTGTGGAGTACACAGACAACAACGCCACGCAGCTTCTGCGCGCAATCAACACCGTGGACGCTCGCCGCGGTCTCAAACCCTGGGCCAATATCATGGCCATCCTCAGCGAGAAGGACGGAGCAGATTCTGAACTTCTCGTCTACGCTATGACGCTTGTCAACAAGGTGAGGCCGGGTCTATAATCACATTGGGTATTTGATGGATAAAAGATTTAATTGTTTCAGAATGTGTAGGTGTTAATTGAATCTTTGTCTGTCATTTTTCTGATTTCTTCGCTTTAATTGCAAAGCAGATGTAACATCCAAGGCATTAACACTAAACAGATTGATGTAATCTTCAATTAGAAAATAATTTGAAGTTCATGTATTTTCAGTAACAGTAACTTGCTCGAGTTCTCTTTGTCAAATACTTCCTTGTTCCTAAGGAAGAAAACACTAAATATCTGAGCTGTCTTTACGGGTTTAGTGTCAACATTTTCACAGTGTGTGAAATGTAGCATGCTGAAGCACACTTCCATTAAAAGAGCTTATTTCTTTCATCTATTGATGAGTGGTGTCAGTTTTTATCATCAAAGTGTGTTTTTCATTGCAGGTGCTGAATGCTATCCCGGAACAGGATATATTTTACGATGTGGCTGATGCTCTTGAAGAACAGGGAATGGATCGTATCACACAGCGACACATGGAACGCCAGGGTGCTGACCTTGACCTTCTCACACAGTTCCAGATCTATGAGGTGAAGGCTTGATGATCACGAAGTAGAGATTGAATTCATTTTAAATAGTATTACCTTTATTCCCTTGATGGATGTCTTGGAAATCACCTCAGTTCCATCCAAGCTTTTTTTCTGGGGTAACAAGATCCTGAGACTTGGATACACATAAAAAAAATCAACACCCCCGCTGCGTTCTGTACATGGAGATTTTTTTGCTGAATGAAATTCGTAAATGACAGGTAATTATGTCAATCTGCATAATTGTTTCAGCAAAAAATCCTCCCTCCTTTATCAAACTGAATGTTCTAAGATTTGTGAAGGTTTTAAATATTATCTTTTTATCCTCAACTTCATGCTGTAGCTTGAAAGTAACCTTCAAACAATTGCTTGTTTCAGGGTGCCTTGAAGCATGAAGACGGAGAGGACTTCTCAGCGATACCACAGTTGGAAAATCTGAGGTGAGAAGGGACACAAGAAAATAATTTTTGTAAGATTCTGTTGGAAAACTTGTCCAGTGTTATCTGAGCGAGAGAATGCAATTGTGACCAGCCAGAATTCTCCGTGCATTCGGATGTAATTTGATGACGGATGCATTTTGATCAACCTAATTCTGAGACCAAGGGACTACAGAGGGCCTCTTTGTTTCCTCGTATGGGAGGAGCATAAATTAACACATGGCAAATACCTTGGGATTTATGAAAAGAACTACACATCGAACATGATATAGCATCTTTCTGTTGTTTATTTGAATATTTCTTTTTGATCGGACATTTAGAAACAAACTTGTCTCGTGAAACAGTGAAAGCTTGAATCAATGCAAGAATACAGTTTGTTGTGTGTTTTGTGTGTGTGTGTGTGTGTGTGTGTGTGTGTGTGTGTGTGTGTGTGTGTGTGTTTGTGAGTGTTTGTTTTTTGGTTGGTTTGTTGGTTTGGTTTGTTGCAAAGACTGACAAAATAAACTGTTTTTTCATGCTGGTTTAGGCAAGTGCCCAGATTGAAGAGTGAAGGTGAGACAGGACGTAAGAGCAAACGTCATGCTCCTCAGAAAAAGAATCACCAAAGGATTCCTGAGATTCCGACAGAGTCGCCAGCAGAAGCCTTCAGGAAACAGCGGGACAAACACACTGAGTAAGTGACAGTTTTTGTGTGTGAAATGTTAAAGGTTAAATTAGACAGTATATACATACAGGGTGCTTTTTTCTCTCATCAAGGTAAGACTGTTTCGAAATGTTAGAGATATGATCCTTCGTGTGTAAACGATCAGAATACAGGAGAATTTCCTCCAATGAAAGCTGGTTGCCCTCTTCGCAAAATGCTGTCAACCTGTCACCCTTGCCTGTATTTCAGTCAAAATTATGCCCAGAATGCACCAGATTGCATAGATTTGGGCACTTCTGCTTTGTTTCGCCAATCTGAAATTAAGTTCTGAAAACAAATTTTCCTCCTTTTTCACCTTCTACCGTTTCAAGCCTTGTACATGGGACAATTATATATATATATATGCGTATTCTGCCACTAGGACATATGTGACCCTCCTCCACTGAATGAGTCGCATGTCATCTTTGCATGATTTTGAGTGTTTTATGCTCTATCCAGTGGTAAAAACCGTTTTAGAAAAGAGCGAAAACTTTTCGAGTTATAAGCCTGTGACTAAGGTGACCCTCACACTTTTACCACAGTCCCCCCGGACTTATATTAAGCCTAGCGCAGAACCGCGCGATGTGACATGCGACTCATTTTGTGGTGGAGGGTCACATATACCAAACAGCAACAGCCTGGATGCTTACTATGCAGAGTGGGATTTTTGCTGGATCGATTTAACAGATTGACAAAGCCTGTCAGTTAAGAAATTGGATCAGCAAAAAGTTCCATCAATGTACAGGGAGCATCCAGGCTGTCTATTTTTGGTATGTTTCCAAGTGGAAGGGTGCTGTTATCCCATGTAAAAGCCTGAACGGATTTATAGTGATTTACACGATGGTTTACATGATGAGGAAGGTATATATACAAGTCATGCATACCAAGTCGTATTTTAACACAACCTGCTCTGCTGCAGAAAAAACACTGTGCCTTCCGGGGAGCAGGTTTTCCAGAAAGGGATCGTACGCAAACAAAAGCCGGAAGAGTTTCAGAACGGCTCATCTACTCGTAAGTATTGCTGATGGTTGCAGTGATCTTTGTTTTATTGTGAGATTGTTCATTTTTTTTGCTGGGATGACAGCATTATGGAATGATACTGTTAGTAGCTTTGAGGAAGCATTGAAAACAGAAAAGAGTTTGTCTTGTGACTGCATTTATAACAGTACAGGGGTACCTGCGATGTGAGGCCCCTTTTGCTGAGAGGACACCTCCCATGAGAGGACTTCTTCCGTTGTCCCTTTGACTATTATCTTGACCAAACTATACCTGCTCTGAGAGGCCACCTGCAATGCAGGGACACTTTTGGCTGGCCCCTAGGGTGTTCTTTTATCGCAGGTACCACTAGCACTATTTCTGCTGGCGTTCATGACAGACTTGAGTTGAGCTGGATGAAAGTGTTGGTGTTATTTTGTTAATTTTGATTAGTTGCAGTTTGGTTTGAGTTATGAATGGCTTTGTTTCTGGTCTTGATTGACATTTTGAATGGCTATTTTGTGTTATGGCAGGTTTGGTTTTCTTTTGTTTGGGGAAAACTTTTGCTTAGCATGCGTAACTGCTTAGGTTTGTGTTAAAAATAAAGCTGAACAGTTACTTCCAAGCCTTATTTAAGATGGAGATGGGGTTGATGGTGAGAGGAAGGGGGGTATGGGATGGGGAGGGGGTGGGGGGGTAACAGAGAGGACTGCAATTGAGAATCTTGACTTTGACTTAAATCAGACTGTTTAATTTTATTTTTTTAATTTTTTTTTTTAGCTCCAGGAGTTCCTTGGAGGGATTTTTTTTTTAAAAATTCAGAACAAGAAATTCTTAGGCCTATCTTAATTTCTCGTGGGTCAGGTTCAGACTTTCTCAGATATATCCCAATTTCTGTTGACTGAATAAATGTAGTGTTCTAGTGTGTAAAACTTATTTCAGGTCTGGGGGTATAAGACAGCAACAGAGAGGCGTGCAAGAAAAACAAATATTGCTGTAGTGTTAGAAATGGCAGAATTGTTAAGTCTTACACCCAAAGGTGATGCTGTTTAACAGGGTTTATTGAAGTGGAAGAGGTGAGAGAAGTGGAAGAGGTGGAAGAAGACGACAACACATCCGTCTCTGTGGCGGATGAGTCGAGCCAAGCGGTTTTTGAAGAAGACTATAACGCTTGCACAGAAGAAGAAGAAATAACTCTTCTTGATGAAGATGGTAACCTCACTTCTGTCCCGTTTTCCCCCACTTCCCCAGATGATTTGAGTTTTCCTGCCATCTACATCTTTTTTCGCTTGTGACTAATGCTGTGTGTTGTGGTTTTTGTGTGGACCAAGTAACCTGCAGACTTTTCACAGAAATTTGAACAGTTCTTTCATGTCAATAATCCATTCTAATTGATCTTTAGTACAGGTGAGATTTCTTTTAGGCAGGCATTTTATAGATGGAGTTAAAACTTTGTAAGCTTTAACAAATGTGTCAACATTGGGTATTGATCGACCCAGTTTGACTGACTTCACTCACATGTGATGTTTGTTATTCCAGGTTGTCCCAATTAGACTTTTGAAGATGTTTTTAAGTACTTGACAGTTGCAGAATTGAAGCTTCACGAAATCTGTAGAAGTTGTTGGTGAAGTTCAGGTTCCGCTACATTTGATCACCCAAAAAATTAACTTGAAGAGCATATCAGAGTCTCTGACAGAACCCCCCCCCCCCCCCACCCCTGCAACACACATTAGTTTTCACAGGTGGAACATATTAAAATGCTCTCACTAGAGACTTACTGAGAACACAAACTGAATGAACACCTGTGGTTGAGAGCTCTTCCATTTTGTGGGTTGAATACGTTTCACATGTTTATCCCAGCGAAGCTGGAGGTATCCCGTGAACGCTATACTGCAATCGACTTGAGAAATGTGCATACCGAATAATACATGATAAAGAAGGATTCGTTGTGCCCGGCTACGTGCTACAGTTGGAGATGGAAGTTCACCAAAAATTGGGACCATACTAACAAAAATACGGTGGGTGCAATAGTCGCCCCCATTTTTTCAGCAAACGCCACCCAAGGCCGTTTTGGACGGGTAGAAATTCCGTAGTTTCCAAGTCTATGGATAAAGCTCGCCTAAGAAGAATACGTCACGGTCGAAAGTCTTTGACGTCAATTAATGCATCATGACGTCATGCCTCCCTGTAGTTTTTCTCTCTCGCGCAGTGTGTGTGTTTGTGTTCATTTTGTGCACATGTGTTAGTGTTACTGTTTGTGTGTGTGTGTGTGTGTGTGTGTGTATTTGTGTGTGTGTGTGTGTGTGTGCGCACGCGTGCATGAGTCTGTACTCGTATGTGTGTGGTGTGTGTGTATTTGCGTGTGTGTGTGTGTGTGTGTGTGTGCGCACGCGTGCATGAGTCTGTACTCGTGTGTGTGTAAGTGTGTGTGTGGGCATAAGTGTATGTGTGTGCGTGTATGTGTGTTTGTTTGTAAAGGTGGGTATGTCCGTCTGTCCATATGTGCGTATGGGTGTGTGTTTTGTGTGTATGAAGTTTTTTGTGAGTGAGTGTGTGTATGTGTGTGTGACTTGGGGTGTGTGTGCGTGGGTGTGTGTGTATGTGAGAGAGAGAGAGAGAGTGTGTGTGTGTGTGTGAATGTGTGTGTGCATGAGTTTGCGTGTATGTTTGTGTGTGTATGAGTGTGTGTATGAGTGTGTATATGTGTTTGTAAAGGTGTGTGTGTCTGACTGTCTATGTGCGTATTTGTTTGTTTGTTTGCTTAACGCCCAGCCGACCACGAAGGGCCATATCAGGGCGGTGCTGCTTTGACATAGAACGTGCGCCACACACAAGACAGAAGTCGCAGCACAGGCTTAGTGTCTCACCCAGTCACATTATTCTGACACCGGACCAACCAGTCCTAGCACTAACCCCATAATGCCAGACGCCAGGCGGAGCAGCCACTAGATTGCCAATTTTAAAGTCTTAGGTATGACCCGGCCTGGGTTCGAACCCACGACCTCCCGATCACGGGGCGGACGCCTTACCACTAGGCCAACCGTGTATGTGCGTATGAGTGTGTGTTTTGTGTGTATGAGATTTGTGTGAGTCAATGTGTGTGTGTGTGTGTGTGGGTGTGTGCGTGCGTACATGCGTGCGTATGTACATGTGTGTGTGTGTTTGTGTGGGTGTGTGTCTGTTTGTATAAGAGAGAAAGAGAGAGAGAGTGGGTGGGTGGGTGTGTGTTTGTGCGTGTGCGTAAGTGTATGTGTGTGTGTATGTGTGTTTGTTTGTAAAGGTGTGTATATATGTCCGTCTGTCTATATGTGCGAATGGGGGTGTGTTTTGTGTGTGTGAAGTGTATGAGAGTGAGTGAGTGCGTGTGAGTGAGTGTGTATGTGTTTACGTGTGTAACTTGGGGTATGTGTGTGTGTGTTCGTGTGTGTGTGTGTGTGTGTGTGTGTGTGTGTTTGAGAGAGAGAGACAGAGACAGAGACAGAGAGGTTTGTCTTTCGCTGGGGTATGCAGTGCCTTGGCGTTGCACATCTACTTAATTGACCTTTGTTGAATTTGAACATTACAGCTGTCTCCCCTTGAGCTACAAGTTTGAAAATGTCACTTTTTGCAGTGACTATTTTCTTTTGATAGCTGCAGCTTCTAGACTTAGTTCGCAGGTAAACCTTAGTACAATTTTAGCCTAATAGTTAGAGTAATTGATACACTTTTCTAAAATAAAAAGAAAGTCAAGGCAATTAGTCTTCTCAGTACAGTTACCATTTTGTCTTTGTACCCATAATTGCTTTAGTTTTTGAAGTACCAGGCCTATTTTGTTCCCTTTTCGTATCATTTCTTGATTTTATTTTTTCAACATCTAAATTAATCTAACACATTTGACGTTAAGAATTATAATTGATGGGTACTTTTTTGTCTTTTATTCTCGTTTAGAGGAATATATAGCTTCTGTCTTCGAGCTGGACAAATGTTCTATTCAGTCATTAACTTCTGCTCACGCTTTTGCAGGAAAAAGTCAACTTAGAGATCTATTGCTGTGGCATTTGCAGTGTATAGTGTGTGCTTTGTGCGGTCACTGTTTTAATTTCTTATCAGTTGCCGGTTTATATTTATAGAATTTTTTTTAGATCTGAAACTCAGAGTTAGCAAACAGTCATTCTTCACTTTCTCCTTTTAGTATAAATATGCAAAGAAATGGAAATGATCACTAGACTGAAGAAAAATTGTTCAAAAGTATATTTGGGGCTGCAAGGTTGGATGGGGATAGGAAGTTGGGATGGAGCCGGGTTTATTCAGCTATCATTATCATGGGTGGGATTCTTCCGGTATATGCCGGAAATCCGGATTCGTAATGTCTGTGGTGACGTTTTTTTGGTTGTTAATTGTACAAATCCTTCAGCGTCTGAGGGCCCCCAGACACCCCCCCCCCTTAAAATTCAAAAGAGAGTGAACAGATGCTATTGTGACTTATTGCTGTTCTCCAAATTTGAGTCGTTATGAGATGCTACTTTGACATACTGCAATGAATGCATCCATAAATTTTAGTCTGTTTTTGCGTGGGCTGCCATCAGTGTGATTTTTATTTTGAGTGAATATTTTCGGTTATGTATGTGTGTGCGTGCAAGTTTTGGTCTTGGAGTTTTTCTTTGCTTTTACCCTGTTTTTGCACTAACAAGCATGACTGATGCCTTTTTTCTTTCCCCTCTTCTGCCTGCCTTAATTGGACCTGACCTGACCCCTGCTCGACCTTCACCTTGCTCAGAAGGTCCACGGGTGCGACGAGAACGAAAGTCACGAGTGGAACGACAGTGCTCTTTGATTAAAGAACAAGAACTGAACAAAGCGTTGCAGCGGCCACTTGGTATAGAGCCGCCAGCAGACCTTGGCTCCACAGCGTCCAGTACCTCGTCATTGTCCTCTCCCCCTGGGACTCTCAGTAGCACTAGTTCGGCGCCCTTGCAGGCAGTGTTATCACCGCGGTTACAGAAGCATGTCCCCCCTCCGTCCTCCTCCCCCACCCCCAGTTCTCCCAGTGATCTAGAATCTTCAGGTGAGAGCTTTCAGTCCCAAATGAATGTGTAAATCTTGGGCGGATTGTTTTCTTTGTGGTTTTGATATCCTTTATAAAAAAAAAGAACTCTTTTTACATTTAGTCAAGTTTTGACTAAATGTTTTAACATAGAGGGGGGGATCGAGACGAGGGTCGTGGTGTATGTGTGTGTGTGTGTCTGTGCGTGTGTGTGTGTAGAGCGATTCAGAGTAAACTACTGGACTGATCTTTATGAAATTTTACATGAGAGTTCCTGGGTATGATATCCCCAGACGTTTTTTTCATTTTTTCGATAAATGTCTTTTATGACGTCATATCCGGCTTTTTGTAAAAGTTGAGGCGGCACTGTCACACCCTCAATTTTCAATCAAATTGATTGAAATTTTGGCCAAGCAATCTTCGACGAAGGCCGGACTTCGGTATTGAATTTCAGCATGGAGGCTTACAAATTAATTAATGACTTTGGTCATTAAAAATCTGAAAATTGTAATTAAAATTATTTTTTTATAAAACGATCCAAAATTACTTTTATTTTATTCAGCATCATGTTCTGATTCCAAAAACATATAAATATGTTATATTCGGATTAAAAACAAACTCTGAAAATTAAAAATATAAAAATTATGATTAAAATTAAATTTCCAAAATCGTTTTAAAAACTATTTCATCTTATTCCTTGTCGGTTCCTGATTTCATAAAAAAATAGATATGATATGTTTGGATTAAAAACACGCTCAGAAAGTTAAAACGAAGAGAGGTACAGTAAAGCGTGCTATGAAGCACAGCGCAACCGCTACCGCGCCAAACAGGCTCGTCACTTTCACTGCCTTTTGCACTAGCGGCGGACTACGTTCAGTTTCATTCTGTGAGTTCCACAGCTTGAATAAATGTAGTAATTTCGCCTTACGCGACTTGTTAATTGTTTCTACTTCCAGTGGGACTATTTCAAATATGCCTTATTTTAAAGTTTTATGCGTTATAGTTTAGCGTATTCATATATATTCTGTTGATGTGCACAAGAAACGGTAAATAGTTTTTGGTCAAGTTTAATCATTAATACTGAGGGGAAAATTTGAAACTATTTTTTTTTGTCGAGTATTTTCTGCATGTAATGTCGATGACAGAGTAAGATGCTTTTAGGGCCATGAAACACTGATGGTATAATTTTGAGAGGAGATGATGTTTTCTCTTGTAAAACAGTGCATAAGTGATGCGATGAACTTTAATGTAGAGGCAAATGCCTTTTTAACTGTTTTTTTGGGTTGATTTTTTTGTATTTGTTTCCAGAAGGGTTTGTCCATGCTTAATTTTCTGTAAAAATGTTCAGAAAAAGGTTTGAAGAAGATAGTTAAGAGTGGATTGTTTGAGAATGAATATTATGATGCCCAACACCGCTCAGAGAGAATAAATCGCAGACGTGACCTTTAAAGAATCTGGCATCATTAGAACGGTTGACATGTCTGTTGTGGGTTTTTGACTCACATGCGAAGCAAAAGTGAGTCTATGTACTCACCCGAGTCGTCCGTCCGTCCGTCCGTCCGGCCGGCCGGCCGTCCGGAAAACTTTAACGTTGGATATTTCTTGGACACTATTCAGTCTATCAGTACCAAATTTGGCAAGATGGTGTATGATGACAAGGCCCCAAAAAACATACATAGCATCTTGACCTTGCTTCAAGGTCAAGGTCGCAGGGGCCATAAATGTTGTCTAAAAAACAGCTATTTTTCCCATTTTCTCTGAAGTTTTTGAGATTGAATACCTCACCTATATATGATATATAGGGCAAAGTAAGCCCCATCTTTTGATACCAGTTTGGTTTACCTTCCTTCAAGGTCAAGGTCACAGGAGCTCTTCAAAGTTGGATTGTATACATATTTTGAAGTGACCTTGACCCTGAACTATGGAAGATAACTGTTTCAAACTTAAAAATTATGTGGGGCACATGTTATGCTTTCATCATGAGACACATTTGGTCACATATGATCAAGGTCAAGGTCACTTTGACCCTTATGAAATGTGACCAAAATAAGGTAGTGAACCACTAAAAGTGACCATATCTCATGGTAGAAAGAGCCAATAAGCACCATTGTACTTCCTATGTCTTGAATTAACAGCTTTGTGTTGCATGACCTTGGATGACCTTGACCTTGGGTCAAGGTCACATGTCTTTTGGTAGGAAAAATGTGTAAAGCAGTTCTTAGTGTATGATGTCATTGCTAGGTTTAGTTATTTGACCTTGACCCTGAAGGTCAAGGTCATGTCAAGGTCAAGCATGTGAGTCGTATGGGCTTTGCCCTTCTTGTTCTTCTTTTTGTTCATCACATAAGTACCTGCTTATTAGACATTTAAAGGCAGCGTCGTATATTATATTCTCCTCTCAACCCTCACATCTTCATCTGTTGATCAACAGAAGGGCTCATTGGTAACGGGAAAGGTCCACCTCAGCGCTACAATGAGTCGGGCTACCACAGTTTCGCAGAAGCCTCTCTTGTCGACCCCAACTCCTTCGAGACTCGACAGAATGCCATCAACAGTCCCAGACGACAGCCAGAAGACGATGGAAGCATGTCCAGCAATCAGCGCTGGGCCCAGAAGCAGAAGGAACACAAAGACCATGACAGGTTCGAACCCCCAGCCCCGCCTGTACACAATCACAGGCAGGATGGGGGACTGTCGCCACGGGTTGATCAGTACCATGAAGAGGAACAGGCATCGCCCAGAGTGTCACAGGTTTGTAATTATTTTCTTTCAAAATCTGTTCTGATCTGAGCATTGCTGAACATTCTTTCGAAAACTGAGTAATTGTTATTGTTAACAGGTGATATGGAATTTTATCTTCCGTTTTTTATCATCATCATCATCATCATCAGTCCCTTGACTGGCTGTTGTTGGGGGGACATGAGGGCTGAGGAGGAAGAAACCCTTCTCCAGGTTTTATTTTTAGACTATGATTACTTAAGTTTTGAAAGAAAATACAATGCTCTTAGTCTTAACTGTTCGAGTATGCTTCATCGTTTTGAACAAAACCCGAACTGGTCTTTAAAGATGGTGCCCGCGTAAATGGAACATGATCTCTTAATGCAGCTAGACTTGGTCTCACTGTACCTGAGTTAAGCTGTTTGCTTTTGAAATTGTGTGCTGTTACCCCACAATAATCTTACTCGGTTAAACTAGTTGCATTCACTGTGTAGCATATACTGTGCAGTTTTATTTGAAGAAATACTGAAACAAATTTAAAATTGCTGCTTTTGATACAGAAGGAGAAGCTGAACATTGAAGGGTCGGTGAAGGATGCGGTGAAGAACTTAGCATTTAATAAGGACCGGGGAGAGCTGCCAATCAAGATGCAGCTGCCCTCAGGTGACTCCAGTGGACTCATTGGCGCTGCCAAAGACGGTCTCAGTCGCTCCAGCCATCCAGAGCCGCGTGAAACCCTGCCCCCTCCAGAACCGGAGAAAAAGACAGAGAGTGACATGCAGTGGGAGAGAATCCAGCGCCGCCTGAAACGACAGCTGAAGATCAAGGACATGGACTTCACCGACCTTCAGGATGATGAAGATATTGATGTGTTCGCTCCCGTACCCATGAGCTTTGACATGCTAGGGGGAATGCCTCCTCCACCCCCTCCTGGCATGCCCGGTATGCCACCCCCACCCCCGCCCATGGGAATGGGAATGGGCCCGCCCCCTCCCCCGCCCATGGGAGGCCCTCCCCCTCCCCCTTGTCTGCCAGGTATGGGACCCGCCCCTCCCCCTTGCAACCTGCCTCCCCCGCCCGGCAGCAACCTGCCCAAGAAGAAGAAGACGGTGAAGCTCCACTGGAAACCCTTGCAGAGCGTGGAGCAGCCTCACCCCGCCACTAAGGGGGATTTAGTGTGGAAGGAACTCGTGCCCGTTCATCTCGATGTCGAAAAACTGGAGCACCTCTTTGAGACGCGCACCAACGAAGTTAAACAGAAGGTCAGTTTGCTTGTTTCCTTGCTTTGTGCTTCTCCGTCTGGCTTTTTCTTGTAGCTGTAGTGTTAAATCCAATGAATGTTTTGGATACGGGGTGTAGTTGTAAAACCTGATGGAAAGGGTTAAGGCCAACAAAAAAAAATAGTCTGTTTACGGTAACCCGACCGACCCTATTTTTTTCGCGTGACCCTAGACTTTTTTTTTTGGCATTTGGGAACAAACAAAACAAAAACAAAAATCTTTTGGTTATTTTGCAAAATAACGTAAAAATATGGTTTTTGAAAAAAACAAAATAAAATCCCGACCTACCGACCCTATTTTTTTGGCCTATGTTACCGTAAACAGACCTATTTTTTTTTTGGCCTAACCAGAAATAGCGGTCACTTTCGCACTTCAGTTTGGAGGGTTTAGCAAAGTAAGCTCTCGGTTCAGTATTAAAAAAACAATGTTGTTGTAGATGGAACGATTAACCTGAGCGTTTGTGAATGAGACGACTTTTTGATTGCTTTCAGTGTCTTGATTGAGAAGTGACAGTATAATGTCAAAAATCAGTGGAAATAATTGCATGTTTTGCAGATTAGTAATTTTAGCCATAGAAGAATGTGATCAGGAACTAATGAAACTATTTAAATGGGATATCAGTGTCAGTCATTTAACAGGTACATGTACGTTACTTAAACCTGAATTACTTTCACTTCTGAGGCAGAAGAAACTTACTGTTTTATTTACGCGTCAGGTGGCAGGAGATTCAGATATCTATTGTTAGAGAATGAATGTTTTCGGGAGATTTATTGTGTTGTCAAGCTATATCAGTGATATTTATTGTTTCAGGTATTTTTAACTTTCAGTCTTAGTCTATTGAATGTCAGTGACTATTAAGCCGACAGCAAATGTTGCAGTGTCGTTCGTAGAAGTAGATGAAGTAGATGTTGATCACGTTGCACACTTTTTAATATGATTTGTATTTGTTGTGATATAGAAGTTCCATAACATTTTTTTATTTTTCAGGTCAACTATAAAATGGGCTAGCAATGAATCTCTGTCAAAGCTTTTTTTGGTCAATTTTCCCCACTTTTTCAATGTTTAAACTTTCTTCACCAATTTCTCTTCACCATTCCTGCTATAGAGCCTTATGTGTCATATGTCTGCTGCTAAGATCACTTTTCAAATCTTTTTATTAAATTTTGGTATGTGTACCCTTTGATTTTGGTGTTGAGTTTGACATTTGGATTCATATTCTATGTGTGGATTGCCCGGTGTAGCCTTTGGGTCTTTTCATAGACCTTTACGCTTTTTAATCATTCAGCAATATTGCGGTGGTGGAAAGCTTTTATGGTGATTTTAATTGTTGCTGTAATTCTTTTTCTGTGCTGGCTAATTTTCAGTGTAATCAATTACATTACATTTTCACAGACTTTTTTGAAAGTGGACAATGTCCGGTCGGTTAAGAAAATACCACGACAAACCTTTATTGCACAACCCCGTGCGAAGACCACTTAGCTAATCTTCTGAAATTTTGGCCGTCTTAGAAGGGGGTTTCACTGTATTCTTCATCCAGTACAAATGCCGGTGGACATACCAGTACCAACTGCGGCTATGAGTAGAATGTTAATTCTTTTTTGTGCTTTTTCTTCTTTTTTTCTCCATGGCGTTGACTTGGCAACTCGTGACGTGGCGCCTAACTTGCATGTGATGTTGTTCGCAACATCCTAATCTTACAGGAAGTGGTAAGACTTGTGTTGCTCATAAATGTATATTAGAGTTACGGAAGAAAGATAAGAAGACAGAACAAAGAGAAAGTGTGAAAAGAAAGAAGGCCATATATATAACAAAGAGAATGCTGGAGAAGAAGAAGGCGTTAAGAAAGAAAAGGCTTCAGGTGTTTTGGGCCAAAATGAATGTTTTGTTGTGGTGACATAGAATTGAGTAATGTAACTGACTTGTGTGCATGCACCTTCTAAACATAATTCTTGTTTTCTGTTTATGTATAAAAACTCACTGAAAACAAAGTAAAAGCAGACACAAAAAATAAAGACTGCAATAAAGTGATAAGAACGACCAAAGGAAAACGTGTTGCGTTCGTTTTCCTCTTTGATGTAACTGAGGAATGTTCAACGTTTAGAAGTAATGAATGTTTCAAAAATGGTCTTCATGTGTATTTTGCCTTGCAAAAGGTTGAGGATTATGTTCAGAGGGATGCACTGTACACAGAGTTCAATGGGTTTATAATAATTCTCAACCATTCAGCTCTATCTGTGTCTTGAACAATTTTAGAACTATAAAACAGGAAAATATGTTTTAAGTTCTGATTTAGCACAGGTCTATGAGGCGTTTGGTCTGAATAAGCTATGATATAATCTGTGTGTTTGTTGCAAGAAGTAAGCTTTTTGTGGTGATACTTTTATAGATGTTTAAATGTTGTTGTTTTCCTGTAACTGTCATTCTTTTAAGGCAAATTAACAGCAAATATATTGGCTTGCATATTTTCGTTTAATTTGTTTAAAATCTTTTGGGATCGACTTTGCTACTTATTGTTCTGAAATATGTTATATCCTGTACCTTCGTATTAGTGTGCACTTCTTGTCTTTGCTTTCAGTGTTTTGTTTGAAATGCTTTTTGACACTTTTGCCCGTTTTATTTTGAGATGGAATTCAGTCTATAAAATCTGCAAAGTTTTCTTTTTTTTGGACAGACTTTTCTTTCACTGGTTTTTCCTGTAGTTGGTAGCATACTTTCCTTATTATTTTGGCAGTTGGGTGATTTTAAAGTGCACACATTTTTCTTGATCATTTATATCTTTTAACATCAAAACAGAATGGAATAATTTACTTGTTTTGCTTAATTCCAGAAAACTGTTATTTTTTTTTCATTTCAGTTCACTTTCACACACACATATAATGCTGGAATCCTCTCCTCAGAAATAATTCCAATTTATTTATTTTATTTTGTTCTTGGTTGCATTTTGTATGCACACTTGTATTTGCATGCATGCTTTTTCCCCGCTTGCACTCCTACTCCTAGTGATTTTGTGACATTCCTTTGCAGGTTTGGAGCACATACATACCTGAAGAAAAGACTCACCTCTTCATACTCTCTAAGTGTCTAATCCTACCCCTTCCAGACCCAACCTACCCCTTTTCCCCTTCAAACCTCTGGAACCAGAAGTGTGTCTGTCCTAATCAGTCCATAATTGCATTGCACTGACCTCAAGTTGTTTTTCCCTGAGTCAGAATTGTCCTACCTTACATCAATGTATCTAAATACTTTGACTGATGATAGTCCTACCCTCACCAAAAGTGTCTTACCCATGCAGTTGCCCAGAATTGTCTCATTCTCACCCAGATCTGTCATATTACCCTGCCTGACCCATATGTCTTAATTATACTCGCATCCCAAAGTGTGTCACTCTCGCCTTAATCTATCATATACCCTGACCCTGTGTCTTACCCGCACCAAAAATGTTTACCTTCACCCCAAAGTGGCTGCTCAATGATGCAAAATCATGATTATGTGACCCTGCAGTATCGCAATTACTTGAACCAGAATTGCTGTACCTGATCTGAATGTGTGAGACAGTACCGTAGCTAGCCTCAAATTGATTTTTGACCCAATTATAGTGCTGTACTCTGACCCCAAAGTGTCTTACTCTCTCCCAATCAAATTTCTGTTTTTTGATAGACACTCCTCCCCCACAAACACCACCTCTTCCCCCTCCCCAACTTGTAATTGTCGATTGTTTACCCCCTATTACACTTGAAGTAAAATGTGCACATAATTTAACCTCATTCCTGCCTGTGGTATATTTCTCTTGTTCTAAAACTTCACCCATCCAGTGGATAATCAGCTCATCTGAATAAAGCAACTGTGCACAGATTTCCCTTTACTCGATCGCTTCTTTAGCACAAGAATTCAGCCCTCTCCTGCTGTATATCCAACCACCTTATTGTTTCTTTCTGCCCACTATTTCTTTTCTTTCTGCCCTGAATTTATGCACCCTTGCCCAATTCACCACAGCTCGCCCAAATAATATAACCCTTTATATAAGTACCCACGACTCATCTTTCATATGCTTGTCCATTTCCACATTCTCCATTTTCTTCATGATCGTAGCATGCCTGACGTTGTTCTTGATTGTGACAGCTTCAAGACACTAGTGGCAAGAAAGAGATCACGGTGTTGGACACAAAACGATCCAATGCCATCAACATTGGTCTCACCGTCCTGCCGCCTCCTCGCACCATCAAGGCAGCCATCTTAAAAATGGACACCTCCATCATGAACAAAGAGGGTATTGAGGTCAGTTTGAGTCACGGTGTGAAATCCGTCTGACTTTAAAGTGGGCATTAATGGCCCAGTAAGAAGTGAGTTATTTCATCAAAGGAAGAGGGATGAACTGTTCTTGTCCTAATTATTGTCTGGCCATGCATTTTGGTCCAAAATTGTTTCAGTCTTTTCTGATTTTCCTTTGCACTACAGACTAACAGCTATAAGTCATCCTTCTAGTCAAACTTGAGACTAAGGGTAAAATGGTGAATAAGTTGGTGTGCTTATATGTTGAAAGTACAACAAAATTCACGAAAGCGGAGGAAGAAATTATATGCTTCAAAGGGCGGGGATGTAGCTCAGTCGGTAGCGCGCTGGATTTGTATCCAGTTGGCCGCTGTCAGCGTGAGTTCGTCCCCACGTTCGGCGAGAGATTTATTTCTCAGAGTCAACTTTGTGTGCAGACTCTCCTCGGTGTCCGAACACCCCCGTGTGTACACGCAAGCACAAGACCAAGTGCGCATGAAAAAGATCCTGTAATCCATGTCAGAGTTCGGTGGGTAACACGAAAATACCCAGCATGCTTCCTCCGAAAGCGGTGTATGGCTGCCTAAATGGCGGGGTAAAAACGGTCATACACGTAAAAGCCGTCGGAGTTTCAGCCCATGAACGAACAAACAAACACAAACATAATGCTTCAAAGCTTGAATCAGTCTTTCCTGCATTATATATATTTTATAAGTGTGAGTGTTTGAGATTTACTCAGAACTTCTGAAACATTCTCTTGTTTTGTTGAAACCTTTTCTGTAAGCAGAGGTAGGAGAAAGCATGACTATCATGTGTATGTGCTCTGAGTGAGCAGCTAGTGGACAGACAGCTGCGCAAACTTCTATTTAGGAAACAAACACATTGATACTTTCAGCTCTGGCATTTCAGAGCATTATTAGTATCACAAAGCAAATATATAAACCACTGCACATCAATTCATCTTGTTATGTGTATTTGTCCTCAGAAAATCCTGCAGACGATGATCCCGACAGAAGAGGAGAAGGCCAAGATCTTAGAGGCGCAGATGGCCAACCCCGACATCCCCCTGGGCACCGCCGAACAGTTCCTGCTCACCCTCAGCTCTGTCTTTGAGCTGGAGGCGCGTCTCCATCTCTGGCTCTTCAAGCTGGACTATGAGACGCTGGAACAGGTGAGCTGCGTTAATGGCTTTCCTGGTGTGTATAATGTCAATAGGTTTTGTGTTGGAGTGAAATTGTCTACAATGCGCTGATTTGAAAGGGAGGGGATTTATTTTGTATTTTGCTGTATTTGGAGTGACAGCATTGCATGCCGAGAATGGTGGGTTTTTTTTACCAATATGTCTGAAGGAGGTTTTGATTAGGCCAAAAAAAAAATAGGTCTGTTTACGGTAACATAGGGTGAAAAAATAGGGTCGGTAGGTCGGCTTTTTTTTTTTTTTTTTTCTTTTTTTTTTTTCTCTCCCCTCTCTATGATGTTTCACAGTTCATTTCTTCTCATCAATCCCTGTTTTTGCCCAACATAACTATAAACAGTACTTTGAGCTTACCTCCCTTCTGTCTGCTGTTTGAGCGCAAACAGCTCTATTTTGGATGCGTTTTTTTTTTTTTTTTCAGACGATCCAAAAAAAAGATTAGGGTTGGGCCTAAAAACTAGGGTCGGTCGGGTTACCGTAAACAGACCTTTTTTTTTTTGGCCTTATAGAGAATGGAGAGTATGTGTTCCTGGTGTTCACTCGGATACACATTCACGATTTTTTGTTTGTTTTGGGGGGGGGGCTGGGGCTGGGAATAAGGAGTTGGGTGATAAGCTCTTCTTCTTCTTCGGTCATTGGCTGAAACTCCCAGATTCACTCATGATTTTGCACAAATGGTTTTTTATGTGGACAACTGTTTTTAACCCTGCCATTCAGGCAGCCATGCGCCGATTTCGGAGGATGCATGCTTTGTATTTTTGTGTTTTTTTAACTCGCCAAACTCGTGACATGAATTACATGATTTGTCCATGCGTATTTGGTATTGTGCTTGCGTGTACACACGAAAGGGGATAAGGCACTAGCAGGTCTGCACATAAATTGACCTGGGAGATCGAAAAAATCTCCATCCTTAACCCACCAGGGCCAGCGTCTTATCCACTAGGCAATTGAGATATTAAGTTAAACACGTACTGTCCATTGTCAAGTCATGTACTGCTGAGTAAAAACTACACTGCAACTTGATCATGACTTGTTGTTAACAAGTACGTGTGAGGTGAGTTTATGAACGGTCAACAATTTTTTCAGACATATATAGTCAAGTGTTAATGTGAGTGACGTTGTGCTGTGTGCAGGAAGTGGCAGAGCCCTTGATGGACCTGAAGAAGGGCCTGGAAGAACTGCACTCCAACAAGACCTTCCGCTGCATCCTGTCTGCTGTCCTGGCCATCGGAAACTTCCTCAATGGCACTTCTGTAAGAATCTACGGCCGTTTGTTCATGCGATCCAACTGATTTCCATAGTTATTCTTTCTCTTTTTCTCTGTGTCTGTCTCTCACCTCACCTCTCCAAATCTCCCTCTATATCTCCTTAGCCTACGGTGTTGCACAGTATCTGTACTTTCAAAGTACATTATGAAACTTTGCTTTAAAGTTACTGACCTTGACACTTCAAGGTGCACGGAGCTTTCAGTCATGCCTTGTAGCATGCTACGTTTTAAGACAAATAAAAAGCTACGCTTTTACGCCAAGCTTTAAATTGCTATGCTCAAACAAATAATCGCAAGCATACAACAGTTCCCATTTTTTATGAGTCCTGGAATACATTTCTGCTTCTCACTCTGTGTAGCGGTCAGAATATGGGCAATAAAACATTGTCTACACTGAAAAGACAAACTGAAGACACTCTTTAATGGACATTCTCATGTTTCTGCTTTCTAAATAAACTTTGTCAAAATGTATACTCTTGAGCGAGATGGGGTAGATGCGGATGTGGGAATACATTTTAGACATTGCTATACACCATTTGCTACACTGAAAATTAAAACAAAAAATCTAAATTGTTACACTTGAGGCTTTATAAGGGTTTGCAGATCTGCAGAATGCACAGTAAAGATTTTTTTCAATAAGGTTTTCATGTTTGCAGGCAAGGGCGTTCAGCATATCGTTCCTGCAGCGAGTACCAGAGGTGAAGGACACGGTCCACAAGCACTCCTTGCTGTACCACCTGTGTACCATGATCATCGAGCAGTTCAAAGACACCACAGACCTCTACTCCGAGATTGGCCCCATCACACGCTGCTCCAGGGTAAGCAAGGAAGAAAACGTTAACCTCAAAATCAAAAACCAAGAATGGTAGGTAATTGGAACGTAATTAGATTCTGAACTTTGGAACATTGGCAGTCGATCTGTTTTGGGATTTTTTCAACCTCAAATTAAAAAAAAAAGTTTAGAAGAATGTACTAAACTTCAAGGAAGAAAAAAAAAAAGAAGCTCTCATTGTTTTTTTTCCAGAGGTTTATGATGAAAGAATGAAGACTTTATCCAATATCAGGAACAGGAACTTTCAATTAGAAAACAATTGATGGTATAGTGAAGAGAAATGGGAATTCTCGCTAAAAATAAAACGTTGCAAGGAGCATGGGTTTGTTGATAGAAGGTTCCGAGTCTGAAGCATAGTTTCTATTCTTATCTGCAGATTGACTGGGAGGAGACGACCAAGAAGCTGGACAAGATGGAGTACGAATGCAAGGCATCCTGGGATCATTTACGTGCAATCTTGAAGCACGACGGTAGCTCCACAGACCTCAAGGGAAAGTGAGTGAACAGAAAAATAAGAGTTGGATTCAGTTGGGGTTTTGTTTTGTTTATTTCTATACTGGTGCCTTTTGTTTTGAAAAAAAACCCTGATTGGACTGTATACAAACTGAGGAGAATGTTTTATAAAAGGTGGATTACAATCATTCTAGCAAGATGTTTCAGACCCCCCGCGGGTTAGGGGGAGTCCCATATTGGTTGGGACGAGAAAGAATTTACCCGATGCTACCCAGCATGTCGTAAGAGGCGACTAACGGTTCTGTTTCTCCTTTTACCCTTGTTAAGTGTTTCTTGTATAGAATATAGTCAATGTTTGTAAAGATTTTAGTCAAGCAGTATGTAAGAAATGTTAAGTCCTTTGTACTGGAAACTTGCATTCTCCCAGTAAGGTCATATATTGTACTACGTTGCAAGCCCCTGGAGCAATTTTTTGATTAGTGCTTTTGTGAACAAGAAACAATTAACAAGTGGCTCTATCCCATCTCCCCCCTTTCCCCTATCCCATCTCCCCCCTTTCCCCGTCGCGATATAACCTTGAATGGTTGAAAACGACGTTAAACACCAAATAAAGAAAGAAAGAAAGAAAGAAAGATGTTTCAGTAAAATTTGCATTAATCAGTGAATCATTGAGTTTTTTAGTCAAGTACATCAGTGTACACTGTCTTATTTGTACATCATTATGGGCCAGCTTTGGCCACCTTGATTTGATCAAATTGACATCAAGAATGGATCGAGACTGAAGGAATACAAAACATGTACCCACCTATAGCTAGACCTGAGGCATGCTTCAAGTGTCTTCTCTGCCGTGTGTTTCAGGATGTCACTGTTCTTGGCTGATGCAGCAGAGAGAATCATGTTGTTGCAAATCATCCACAGACGTGTCTGGAACAGGTAAATCAGTTCGATTATTTTCAAGGTTTAACTGCTTTGTAGTCGCTGTGCTCATTCTGTGCAAAAATGCCAGTTTGAGGTGCCTTCATGATGTGTTTCTTAAATTCAACAATTGGAATATATATATATATATGTTGTTAGTTTTTCGCTGTTTTGCCATTATGTGTCTTCATTTTATAGCAAGGGCTGGGTACAGGGAATGCCCAGAGTGAACCCTGTAGTACTGTTCTTAGCTACATGTATTAGAAAGTTTAGTTCGAATTTGAGTTCAAGATTAGATTTTTAATAGTATCAGGTATGGCACACTGTATGTATTGTGTGCGCTTGTTTTGTTATCAAACAATAATGTGTGTACGTGCCTCGCTGAAGTTTGAGGTTCTTTATTTTCTTAAATGATCACAGGGGTTAGACTATCACACTGTAGGTAGCAGAAAACTTAATGCTTCTCTGTTACTAAACTCTTTGCTTGTACCAGGTACCGCAAACTGCTGCTGTACATGGGCTTACCCATGCACGAAGCCAAGGACATGAAGATCAACCAGTTCTGCAAGGTGGTGAGCGAGTTTGCCTTGGAGTACCGCACAACCCGCGACAAGGTGCTACACATGATTGAGAAGAAAGCCAACCAGCGCGAGAGGAAGAAGACACGCGGAAAGATGATCAATGAGGTAAGAAGAATTTAAGTTTGTGGGGAGTTGGGAGAGGAGAGGAGAGGAGAGGAGAGGAGAGGAGAGTCGAGAGGAGAGGAGAGGAGAGGAGAGGAGAGGAGAGGAGAGGAGAGGAGAGGTGAGGAGAGTCGAGAGGAGAGGAGAGGAGAGGAGAGGAGAGGAGAGAAGAGGTGAGGAGAGTCGAGAGGAGAGGAGAGGAGAGGAGAGGAGAGGAGAGGATTTGCCTGTGACAGGACAGAGGGGGTAGGGTGCTGGAAGATTGAGCTTTGGGGGGGGGGGGGGGAAGGGGGGGGGGAGGGGGGGGGGTTGAAGATGCTGGTTATTATTATGGAAGATTTTGTAGTAACTGTGGGTTTTTTTGTTTTTTTTGGTGGTTTTTTTAAATGTGTAAAACATACTAATTGGTCTGATCTTGGGGGTGTTGTAAACATTATTTATAGTTTCAGGGGATACAATTGCAGTGAAATGTAGTAATGGTATCATATATAGTTACAAGAGGAATTGCATTGCAGACACAAGGTTTTGGTGGAATTGCGTTGGAAAATAGGGAAAACAAGGTAAGGGGAGATTAATACCTCTTCTAGAATGTAGTGCTTCATCGATCTGCCCCTTACTGCATGATGAAGGCTGGTATCTTCACTGAAATTAGACTTGGAACTGGGAAATTTCATAATTAAGATTCATGGCACTAAAATGTAGACACAGGAATATCCCAACTAACACCTAGAGGCTGGGTAATGCATCAAGCATGTACAGTGGTTGGCAAAGGTTGGTTGGTTGGTTGTTGGATTTTTCATGTCTCTTAAAGCTATTTTGGTAGGCAAAGGCTGCTGGCATGATTCTGTGGGGACTGAACTCAGCTAAAGCATGTGAGCAGAAATAAGTGGTTTGAAGTGTCTTCACTGCGATAAGACTGACAGTAACGTTACTCCTAGTTATGCTTGAACTGATGAGATTGTGTGTGTGTGTGTTGCCAGACGGAGAACTTTGTGAGGTCCAACAAACAGGACGAGCAACTGCACAACCTGCTGAAGAACGGCTACACCAGTGCCGACGAGTCACGCTTCCCGGGACAGAAGAGCAGGAGGAGGAAGGGTAAGAAACTTCTATAAGTATTTGATAAACAAGGGAAGTAAGTGCTCTATATGCATATGACATGTGTAATAGAGTAAGTGAGAGTTATGCGGAACCAGTCTCCTGGCACCTGAGAGAATACAGTACTCCTCGGATAAGGTGACCCCCCTTGGGACCAAAAAAAAATCGTGATCTTATCCGAGGGGCACGTTAACCGATCCTCGGATAAGATCAATTTCAGAAGAAAAAATTGATCTTATCCGAGGAGATCAGAGTTTAGTTTGAGGCCTCATAAAAGACTTCCCGCCAATTGAAAGTCAATGACGTAATAATGGGCAGATCCAGAGAGAGACACACACTGACATACATAATGACACTGACACAGAGACCATCAGCTGCGAGAGAGAGAGAGAGGGAGGGAGAGAGAGAGAGAGAGAGAGAGAGAGAGAGAGAGAGAGAGAGAGAGAGAGAGAGAGAGAGAGAGAGAGAGAGAGAGAGGAGGTGAGGTAAGACAGACAGACATAGAAAGAGAAGAGAGACACAGACAAACTGATCATGACAGACAGAGATAAAGAGAGCAGACGAAGAGAGAGACATAGAGTTAAAAAGAGGGAGATCGAGAGAGAGAGAGAGTAGGGGGGGGGGGGGAGGAGGAAATTGAAAGGAAGAGAGAGAGAGAGAGAGATTGGAGGCTGAGAGAGAGAAAGAGACATGATAGAAGAGAGAGAGATGGCCAGAGGGGCAAAGATAGAGAGAAAGAGAGAGAGGAGAGGGGTCGGAGACTGAGAGTGAGAGAGAGACAGACAGACCAGACAGAAACAGAGACCATGAGAGAAGAGAGAGAGGGGGAACGAAAGAGAGAGAGAGAGAGAGAGAGAGAGAGAGAGAGAGAGAGAGAGAGAGAGAGAGAGAGAGAGAGAGAGAGCTTCCAAATATCTCAAATCTTCAACAATGTCTTTTATTTTGGCCTAAAATTGGCACTACTCAAATATCGCTTATGGCATTCATTACAACATGAGGTCAATTCTAGCCTCATGCACCTCTGCAGAAGGGGAGCGGGCACACTGCAGTTACATCTGTCATCATCCACGGGTCTCACTCTGTCAAAGTGGTTTCCGTTGGCAATTTTGATTGGTTCAGCGACTTTTTTGGCGGGAACTATTTTCCAAGTTTTATTTGCGAAAGATTTCCTCATCCTCATCCTCTTTGGGGTAAAATAATCGGGCCAAATAATCTGATGACGTTTACATTTGTGCGTCACTTCTCTTTTGACGTCATATGGAAAAAAAACCTCTGTCAAGGCCGCAAAAATTGGGAGATTTTTTTCCGTTTCAGTTTCGCTTGATCTTTAAGCGGTAGTCTTCTGCATTTAGAGACCAGAACGGGGGTCACCTAAAAAGAGGTGTTCCCGTATCCGAGGTCACGCTAAGCGAGGTTTTCTTAGTCATACAAAGAAGGCTTTAGGTCGGGACCAACACCCTGATTGATGTTATCAGAGGTCAGACCTTAAACGGTAGTGACGTTAACCGGGGAGTACTCTAACAAGCATTGAAATGAACAAGAGACTTTTATCTTCAAGCTAGTCTATTAGTTGACATCGCGCAACAGCCACATTTGTCAGCTGCTGTAAATATAACCAATTGTACGAAACTCTCAACTAACCTTTGAAGGCTAAGCCAGTCAAACAGAAGTGAGTTTGAATTAATTTGTTTAGCCCTATAAAGATCTGCTTTGCTGAACACAAAGGTTTGCACAAGCATACAAGGAGACAAGAGCAGTGAGACCCAGCTGTCCCAAACAGTGTTTCACCGGCAGTCATTGAACTTTTGAGCTAGAAATCGCTCAGTGCTTCAAGGCAGACAGACAACTGCAAAGTATAACTGCTGTGACGAAGGGGGACTACTGGGACACCCTGTCACATACTGACATTGCCTAGCGAGACTGATTTGCATGTGGAAAGAGTAAGGGCACAGCTCAAGGGAAGCAACTGTTCTGTTTCATGTGGAGAAGGGATATAGCTCCTTCATTTTTCAGGCTGGGGAATTTTCCTTGGATCCACGAATATCAGAGGAAACCTGATTGTTTTTCCGAGGAAGAAAAATAACCTCAGAGGAAAAAAAAATACTATCACTGTGAGAGGGAATGTGTGTGTGAAGTAAAAGTCTAATTTTCACTCTGGATGAAAAGATCACTTTATATAGACTTAGTATGCAAGTCCTGATCAATCTACATTATCCAAAAATAATTAAATTTCCTACCAGGAGAGGCCTCCTCATACCCTTCAAAAATGCCCCAAATTAATTGCCCCTACAACCCACCTTTGGCGGCCCATGGATCCCGGCCTATTTCAGAGTTTTTGCAAGACCGCAGTTCCCCAGCCTGATTTTTGAGGGAAGGTAATAAGTGCTTTCCCTGAAACATCATTTGTGTTTGTGAGGGTTGCTGAGAAGATGAGAATCTTTTTCTTTTTTTTTACGTCTCAATCAAAAATTGAGAAACATTAGTTTTGTTTTCTTTTGTCCTTGTAAATAATCCCAAAAATATTTATTTCCATTAGACGCTTTCTCACTGGGAACGTCATCACGCGGCGGAATGACCACAGACTCAGAGATGTACGACACGGGTGACGATGAAATCCTTGAGGCGTGTGTACGCACTGCAGCCACTCCCATCAACAAACCTAACCGCGAACGCAGGCGTTCCAGGAGCCAACGCAAATCATGTAAGCATTGATTTTAGGATGAGTGCTGGTGTTCCTGTTTTTTTCCTTTTTTTTTGGTTAAATTTTGTCTTATCTTTCATCACAGTTGAGTTGTCTGTGTAAAAATTGGGTAGATTTTCTTGCTGTAATTTGGCGCTAAGTAAAAATGGAGCTTTATAAATTGTTTCTCTCTTTGTGCACATTTTGGTCTCTTTGTAGAGGTGTGGTGATAGTAAATGGGCTTCATGATATCTTTTCCTCTTCGTTTTGGGTATAGCTTTGGTGAAAATGTTCCAGTACATTCATGTAACTCTTACTGCTCTCTTTTCTTTCTGTCTTTCATACGTTTTGTGAGCAATGTGTTGAGTATTCATTCTCTTTTGGTGTGCTCTGCATCAGAGTAAATTTGAAGACTTGCTTGTGAATCTTGGGGCCATCTTAAGTTACTATTGTCTGGAATGTGTTTCTGATAGGTGACATAACATCAGAAGAAATGCGACAGTAGATGAATTCTGGAAATAATTCTGTCGGGATTTGTATGGACTGTAAAAGAGTTGCATTTCTTGAAGCTGAGGCAAGGTAACTATATATAGCTTAGTGGAAATTACCATTGTAGACCTGCTGTTTGCGCTGCAGTAAATGATGAACTCAGATCTGCATGGTTTTTAAAGAAAATGGCTGTCCATACAGTGTCCGTTCAATACCATGCCGTTTTCTTTCGAAAAGAGATTGGAGTTCCTTATTTACTGTGACACATACAGTGTTTCCACTGGTAATTCCCACTGGGCTATATAAAGTTTACTTGCCTCACCTTAAAGAAAAACACAGGCCATAAAAAAACTGACGAGTTATTTCTGAACATTGTCTATTAAAACTCATTGTCTTAAGGTATGTTTTCTGTTCCTTTTGTTTTGTTTGTTTCTTCTTTTTTTAAAAGCTTGGATTTTCAAGTTAATATGCTCTTTTTTTTTTAATTTTCGAAAGTGAACAACTAATCTTTTCAGTTCTTGAGAAGAAAAGGGATATCATTTGAGAAAAGGCTGTCTTTTGTCTTTTTTTTTCCTGTTTGGTTTTGGTCTGACTTTTGAAGGCCAAATTTTTGTTTTCTTTCAGCTTTTTGGGATAGTGATTACTAGGTAAAATGCTTGTTTGGTGTCCGTGACAGCGTTTTGTTGAGTTGTTGATTTGAGCTCCTAGACTTCTGATTTGCATTGCTGCAGTTCTAGGCATCTCATGCCTTTAGACTTTCATTTGTGTAGGTGGTTTTCTTTCAAAAAGTTTAACACTGTTTCAAGTCACAGGGCCTGTTTTGTGACATTGTCTTGTAGGCTCCAAGCCAGCATAGCCTACCGTGCACCCCCTCAGGATCCAGCTTCAGTAGGCTACATATGTTCATTAGGGTCTACTGAACACGTTTTATCAAGTTCGCCACGAAAAAAACTCATTCCCACTACTAAGGGTGCCCCCTCGAACGCTAAATTTATCTGTGAAATCACAACAATGCAGGGGTGCAAGGAATGAACAGAGAACCCCTTTTTTGAAATCAAAACAGTTAAGTTGATCATAAATCTTGTGAAAAATACCTGTTACAGTGTTCAATGTTTGATAGGTTGGCTGTAGTGATGCTTGATAGGCTCAAACCGTCATTTTCACAGTGCGCAAAGCTTGTCAACTTTGATGAGTAAAAGGTTTCAACAAATTTGGGTTTTCTGTTTCATTTTTTAGAAACAACAATGCCTTTGGATAATTTCAAGCCACATTTGAAATTCCTGAGAGGATTTGTTGCGACACCAGATGAGATATTTCTCCCCTACCCCCTAAACGTGAAATTTTACGAAAATGTCAAAAAAACATTTCTCATCAAATATTCACTATAACTTCTCACTGTTCTCCAATACAATAACAAAAGTAATCACATTGACAACTAAAACAGTTCTTTTGTCCATCTTTTGATAGAACTAAAACATTATTATTGTCTTTTCAATACACACACACACACACACACATACACATACACACACACACATAAACACACACACACATACATACACATACACACACACACACACGTTCAATCTAAGACTGTTTTAAGAGCAAGAAAGTCAAGCTCACAGGACAAGTTAGTCCGATTCACAGCCAGATTCAGATTCTGAGTCCATTAAGGAACAGTGGTACCTCCGTCTCTGCTTCATCGTGGACCTCACTGAGCAGGCTATCAATAACTGTCTGTGGGAGAACCAACTCTTCATTTTCTTCAGTCCACAGAGGCTCAAGGATTCCATTCTAACTGTCCCTTACATATAATGCTCTTGCTTCATAGTTTCCATATTAAAGATAAATTAACATAAGATTTAGAAAGACAATCTAAGAAATGTAAAAGACAATCTCTTCATGTAAGTGCAGAATGTTTGCTCATAAATGCAAATGTCTTATGAATCAATTTCAGCTTTATAGAAATAACATGAAAAAGTCATTGCACAGAATTTTAAAGAAAAGTTGTGCATCTTCCTCCTTCTCTCCTTCCTTGTGAACCTCATTGAGCAGGCTATCAATAATTGTCTGTGAGAGAACCAACTCTTCATTTTCTTCAGTCCAAAGAGGCTTAAGGATTCCATTGTTCAGCATCCTTCTATGACCATCAGCGGGGTTGGGAATCTCTGGGAGTGGCAGGTGAGCGCGCTTCCATGTGGCTGTCTGGTAGTTGGCCCTTCTTGCATGTTGTTTGAGGCTTTTGTGGCAGGGCAGAAATGTGAGCAATGTGATTTCTCCTAGCCGGCCAGCATAATGCAAGAGAATGAAGAACATGTCGCTCTCTGGGCTCTTTATTTGATGGTCTTTTGATCAACATATGAGGGTATGACAGTGCCGCCTCAACTTTAACAAAAAGCCGGATATTGTTTTGAGTTTGTTTGTTTTTTGGGTTTTAATGTCCCTTCAGCAGATGCTAGCTGCTATTCGAGACCCCCTGCTGAGTCAAGCTGCTTCTGCGCAAATGTGGCGAGGTCAATGTTCAGATCCGCTCGAATGACTCCACCTGAGTCACGTTTCTCCACCAGCATCTGGCGTACTGCATCGCCACTGTGACACCGTAGATTGAGCATTTGAACTTCTACAGCACATCCAGCTCTTTGTTCATCTCCCATGATTCTCCCATTCTTCTGAACGTTTTCACAAACTTGGGTTTCTGCTGCAGGATTTTGACCGGATACCTTTCCCTTTCCTTTCCATTGAAGGCGCTGACTGAGTCACAGCCAGTAAAGGCGAAGAGAGAAAGCAAGACAGAACAGTGAGGTCGCGTGAGTTCTTCTGCAAGGGTAGCGATGTTGAGCAAACGTTTCCTATTTGCTTTGCCCGTGTCAAAGAGCAATGTGATTTCTCCTAGTTGGCCATCATAATGCAAGAGAATGAAGAACACGTCGCTGTCTGGGCTCTTTATTTGATGGTCTTCTAGCCTTTGTGAAGGCTCAGGTACCAACAAGGTTTCGACAGATCTGCTTGCAAGTCTATGAGTTCTTGCAAAGAAAACAGATTTCGTCTGGAGTATAGATGAGGGGTTCTGGTGACAATTTGTTTTTCTTCTGGAGACAGCATGAAGAGACCGGGTGGCAGCCTTCTTGTCAAATGACGGAAAAAAGTCGCAATTCATAAGATTTCTGTTGGAGGTTTGGAGCAGGGACGCCATGGCAGACAAACTCAAAGGCAGGAATGTTGTTCTGGTCAGCAAGGGCAAGGCATACACGCTCACATCATCTGGTGGCACCAAGACAGAAAGGTAACTACTGAATGATCTCACATCCAGCCAAGAAGAAATGGACTCAAGAATCATCTTGTACTGCCAGTGTGGCCTTCAAAAAGGCTACAAGACCATCAAAGTAAAGAGTCCATACAGCGACGTGTTCTTCATTCTCTTGCATTATGCTGGCCAGCTAGGAGAAATCACATTGCTCTTTGACACGGGCAAAACAAATAGGTAACGTTTGCTCATTATTGCTGCCCTTGCAGAAGAACTCCCGCGACCTCACTGTTCCGTCTTGCTTTCTCTCCTCGCCTTTACTGGCTGTGACTCAGTCAGCGCCTTCTATGCCACAAAAGCCCCAAACAACATGCAAGAAGGACCAACTACCAGACAGCCACATTGAAGCGCGCTCACCTGCCACTCCCAGAGATTCCCAAACCCACTGATAGTCATGGAAGGATGCTGAACAATAGAATCCTTAAGCCTCTTTGGACTGAAGAAAATGAAGAGTTGGTTCTCTCACAGACAATTGTTGATAGCCTGCTCACCGAGGTTCACGAGGAAGGATAGAAGGAGAAGGAGGCAACACTGTTCCTTAATGGACTAGACGATTCACTTGAATATGAATCTGACTGTGAATCGGACGAACTTGTCCTGTGAACTTAACTTTCTTGCTCCAAAAACAGTCTTAAGATTGTGTGTGTGTGTGTGTGTGTGTGTGTGTGTGTGTGTGTGTGTGTGTGTGTGTGTGTGTGTGTGTGTGTGTGTGTGTGTGTGTGTGTGTGTGTGTGTGTGTGTGAAAGAAAAGTTGACAGAGTTTTTTGCAATGACTTTTTCATGTTATTTCTATAAAGCTGAAATTGATTCATGAGACATTTGCATTTATGACTAAAATTCTGCACTTACACGAAGAAACATTAGTTCTTAGATTGTCTTTTTTATGTTAATCTACCTTCTATATGGAAACTATGAAGCAAGAGCACTATATGTAAGAGACAGTTAGAATAGATGTCTATATCTGAACATTTTGTTTTATTTTTTACATTTCAGTCTTGAAAAGACAATAATAATGTTGTAGTTCTGTTAAAAGATGGACAAATGAACTGTTTTGGTCGTCAATGTGATTACTTTTGTTATTTGATTGGAAAACAGTGAGAAGTTATCATGAATATTTGAAGAAAAATGTTTTTTGACATTTTCCTAAAATTTCACGTTTAGGGGGTAGGGGAGAAATATCACATCTGGTGTCGCAACAAATCCTCTCAGGAATTCCAAATGTGGCTTGAAATTATCCAAAGGCATTGTAGTTTCTAAAAAATGAAACAGAGAACCCAAATTTGTTGAAGCCTTTTACTCATCAAAGTTGACAAGCTTTGCGCACTGTGAAAATGACGGTTTGAGCCTATAAAGCATCACTACAGCCAACCTATCAAACACTGAACACTGTAATAGGTATTTTTTACAAGATTAAAGATCAACTTAACTGTTTTGATTTCAAAAAGTGGTTCTCTGTTCATTCATTGCAACTGTGCATTGTTGTGATTTCACAGATAAATTTAGTGTTCGAGGGGGTACCCTTAAACAAAGGGGCATAAGTAGTAGTGGGAATGAGTTTTTTCGTGGCGAACTTGTCAAAACGTGTTCAGTAGACCCCAATGAATATCTCTAGCCTACTGAAGCTGGATCCTGAGGGGGGTGCACGGTAGGCCTAGCTGGCTTGGAGCCTATTGCTTTCGGTTATGCCGAAAATGACTTGCTTAACCAGACGTTTTTGTTTCTGCTCAGCGCATGACTGCATTCTTTGGTTATATAATTTTTTTGATTTTGGGGGGCAAAAAAGAACAAATAGCAAGGAAGCATTATCGAAAGAAAGATAAACACCAACAAAATGTTACATGTAATTAGGGTATGCATTTTCCAGGCCAAATCTAATTTTTACTTTATCAAAGTCTGGATACAAAAGGGTGAGATACTTTACAAACTGACCAAGAATAATGAATTTTACAGCAGGAAGATGAATCAATACCACTCTATCAATTCCTCTGTAAGAAGCATGATATGCTTTTATAGCAAAACTTTTAAGAGCTCATTTTGTTAAAAAGGCACAGGAAAAAATAACTGTACAGTCACTATATTTGTTGTCGATCACTTTAATGTTGTAGATCTTTCAATCACTCGCATCACTGAGTAGTAAAGACTACAAAGCGTAAGTGTTAAAAATTGGGTGTTTATGGTGCACAGTCAATATGCTTGGGAAGACTCACATATATTTGTGTCTCTGTGTTCCACTTAATTGGTGACTGAGGCATATGATGATACTGATTATGCTTCTGGAGTAAAAGTGGCTAATAAATTGTCTACAAGTGGAAAGAGATAAAATATACAGTAACCCAGATCAATTATAATTATGTGCCTCACCAGAATTTCTGTAGTATAGTATTAGTATGGTAATGGTAACTGACATACTCGGAAGTTGTATGTGCCTGCAAGACAGTGTTTGTTGTACATGTAATATTTCACGAATTTGGATGTTTTGTCTTCTTGTTTACACTATCTTGTTGAAAGCTTTTGATGTGCTTTATATATTATAGTTGTTGGCTTCATCAGTTTCTTGTCGACTTGTCAGTTATGATTGACAAGTACACCTCTTTTTGATGAATTGCTCTCTTTCCTTGTTTTCAGTTTCTTTTTGTCAATTTTTAATTTTTTTGTTTACTGAGAGTGAGAGATTTGCTCTGAATTGCTGTTGTAGTCCTCTATAGAAGCATTTGCTGTCATCTCTTCTTTTTGTTGTGTCCTTTTTCCAGCGTGGGAACAAATTGGGGATGTAACACTGATATTGAGGGTGTGGTCAATTAAGCCCGGGTGGGAGGGAGGGGAGCATGTTAGTTTTATTAACAATTGTCTTGCAGATTTCTGTTTGTTCGGAGTTTTGTTTCGTTTTGATTTCCTGTTTGGAGTTAGTCATGTCTGGTTTGTATCTCAGGTATGGTCAAACCTGGAGCACGCAAGGATATATATATATAGTCTAGAAAGTCAAGACTTTCAAAACATATCCAAGCTCGAATGTGAGAAGTTTTATTTGAATACAAATAAAAACATTTACGTGCGTAATAATCACACAAAAATTGAAGTTGAGGTGTTGATTATTAGCAGAAAAGCAACTGATAGTCTTTTGAATGATTTGGAAACTCCATTGAAAAAAAAGAAACAATTTCAAAATGTGTTTAATCAACTGAATTGAGTGAGACCTTCAAAAACAATTTCAAAATGAGTTTGAAAACTCGAGCACAAGAGCTTGGAAGTGTGTTGGGTGTCTGTTTATCAAGAAGGAATGATGGAACACTTCCAGAGAAGTTTCTGTGAGTTTTATGGTGATGATCTTATTCACTGACTGTTTTCCTCTGGTTTCCCTCTCCAGCCATCAGCAGTCTGTATTCTGATAGGTGAAAATAAGTCAGCGTTAAATACCATGGTACGGTACTTGTTTGAATCTTCCCCCTCCTCCTGTGAATGATTCCATGGTCTGCTGCCCCTTTCAGAGTGGTCCGCTCGCTCATTCGCTCTTTAGAATCTTTGTCCCTCCCCAATAATGACAGTAAGTCCCTGACGCCAGGTTTGCTGTTCGCTAATCATCCGTTTGAATTGCGTGGAGTCTGCACTCTAAGAATTTGTTAGTTAACAATTATTTCATTTTCATAAATTGAAGTGCCTGTCTGAAGTTATTTTATTTTATGGCAGTCATCACAAAAACTCTTTAACAAAGACTTTAATTAAGGAATGAATGCAACACTAAGTGAAAGAAACGTGTGGTTTGAATTGTTTTGGCCTCTTACAATTTCTAACATTTCTGATCCGCCAAATCTGTAGTTTGTGGCTTTGCCGGAGTAGAACTCGGATGGCATTTTATGCTTGAACTTTAAGTTTGTGTGCTGTGGCCAGCTGCTGATGCTGATTTGATCAAATCTTTTTCTTCACTCTATTTCCAAGCTAGGCTGTGCTTGATTTTGAAGAAAACTGATTTTTCCTCAAGAATCAGGCTGTTAAATGAATGGTTCAAAGAGAACAGTAGCTTCTTTATTGCCCTGCCCTTTTCAACAATGAAAAATGTCAACACTCTGAACATGATGCTTCTACCTGCATGCAAATCTAAATATACTGGTGCATTTGTGGTGTGTGCTGAATTTGAAAAAAAAAATCTGGAAAAATGTTGATGACTTGGGTGTTTATGATAATTATCTTGGTTCAAATTAAGTTGAGAATATTATCCTAGGAAAAATATCTGTGTCCCCGTATATCTCAATCTCCACCTTTTGTTTGTTTGCCTGGCGCATGTGTAGTGATAAAACTGCATCACAAACCACAGTTTCTCAGAAAGGATTCTTGCTTTGAGTTATCTGAATGTGTGATAACAATTACTTTGTTGATGTTGTTGCTGTTTGATTAACTAGGTTAGAATTTACCCAGGCAAGGAAAGCTTGTTCAGCTCACTTGAAATGTACCAGAAAGCAAGCAGTATGTAAGAAATGTTAAGTCCTTTGTACTGGAAACTTGCATTCTCCCAGTAAGGTAATATATTGTACTACGTTGCAAGCCCCTGGAGCAATTTTTTGATTAGTGCTTTTGTGAACAAGAAACAATTAACAAGTGGCTCTATCCCATCTCCCCCCCCCCCCCCCCCCCCCCCCCCCCCACCCTTTCCCCGTCGCGATATAACCTTCGTGGTTGAAAACGACGTTAAACACCAAATAAAGAAAGAAAGAAAGTGCCAGAAAGTATTGCTTTAGAGACCCAGAATTGATCTGTACTCACAATTATTTGCTTCAATTGAAAACAAACTAAAACCAAAAAAACAACAACCTGTACACAGAATTTTGTACCTCTTTCGTACTTTTCATAGGTCATAATACAAAGTACCATGTATCTGTAATTTGTTGTTTGTAAAATAGCAGTAGATTGATGGGTTTTTGATTTATTTTTTTGAGTCAGTTGTGTGACTATAGAAGCAGAGGAGGGTACTTATAACCAGGGTTTGTTCAGGTCAAGTAGGACGTACAGTACGTGAGCCCCTTTTAAATAATTAAGATCAAACAGGTCTTGAAAAGGAGGGAGTATCAAAATATAGAATATAGGTAAATTACAGAGATTATGAACTCAAAAACTGAAAAAGCATTGGTCTGAAGGGTCAAGGGTAGGGGGGGTTGTTGGTATTAAGTCAGGTCTTGAAAGGGGGTTCTAGTCTCTACTCAGTAAGAGAACATTCTTAATTTTCAGGTGAGTGTAAACAGTGTGTGGAAAGTTATGGCTAATTCATGATACATGGTGGAAGTTCTATTAAACAATGGATAAATACGTGCATAGCAAGTTTTAATTAACTGTGCTTTTAAATCTAATGGCACCATTGTGATCTTATGGAAGTACATGTAATTGGGGCTTGATGGAAAAGAATAAAAAGAAAGACAGAAAAATGCTTTTGAACTGCTTCTTTGTCGCACAATAAGACTAGCACATATAGGTATATAATCCATGCTAAATGTTTAGTTTTCATGTTAACAATCTTTGAACACCACAGCTAATTAACGATGATTGAAGTATTGTTTGTGTAACTTTGTTGGGTAACCTTTGAATTATGTAACAATATTGAAACTTACTTGTAATTTCTAACATATATATAACAGCTGTGGTTATAACAATTAGGAAAAAGTTTGTTTTTTACAATTAGTAGATGACAGTGTTGAACTTATAGAACTCTAGGGTTCAGTCTAAATGTGCATGCACAGGTACTGTACTCTTTTATTAACATGAGTAGTATATTGTCTGCTAGCGTACCTTAGATCACCCTTGTATGACAAATTCTTGGAGAACCCTGGGCAGTAAAATATTTTATGTTCTGCAGTCCTTTCCTGGGTGGGTTTCTCGATCTCTCCACACATTTAACGACCATGTCATTGCATCAATGATATTAACTGACATCTTTTTCCTGTTGCAGTGCGGCGAACACTGAAAACAGGATTGGAAGCTGACGAGATGAAGGTGGTGATGGAAGCGGCCCAGGTGTGAGGGGGGAAAGGGGGGAGGGTGGGTGAAAGGGGGGCTGTGGACGAGAAGAAAAAGACAGTCTGTGTGTGTGATTCATTGGACATTTTCTCCTCTCCGCTGCCTGTGGGATGGGAGATGAGGATGGGAGTGCCTGCTTTCTGCCGCCTGCGTTCTTGTAGCTGTGCCGTCGCTGATGTTAGTGCAAGCAACTCACGTCAAAGCTGTCTCCACCCAAGTCTTTCACTCTCCATTGTCTGGCTCTAGTAGGAGAATCTCACTTTTTTGTGGCTTAACTTTATTTTTTAGTCGTTTATCAGTGGTTTCAATTGTGAGATATAATGAGAACCATTATATACATCTATTTCAGCCAACTTGTTTCACCCGAGATCGAGTTTACTTGTGTAAGCCGTGCTGTTTTAGTCATAAGTTTTCTAGTATATTTTCTTTGGCAACATGTGCTGGATAGTTCATTTTTATACAAAAACTATTGATTTGAAATGCATCATGCTGCCTTAATTAATGAGATTGCGTCCAAAGAAGAAGTTGTATTTGTGCTACGCTTTGGTTTTGCTACTGAACGATCCCTCCAGACACTGTTTGAGTGTTGTTACATTAAAATTGGTGATGCTGATCGAATCATTATTATTTAAGCGCAAGTTGAAATTCTTTTTTGTGTGAAGGATGATGAAGTGATGTGAAGTCTGCATTGGTAAAAAATGCAAGCTGAAGGTTATTTAAAAGACTGTCTCACAAATCAAATTACCAACAGAACACATATTCTATATGCCACTGATAAAGCGAGAAAATAGTTGGAGGAAGATAAAACAAATGCTCAAATGGTGTCAGATTTGAAAGTATTCTGCAAACAATGCTGGTCGTTGTTTAGCTGTCGGACATTGAAAACAGTGTATTCAGTCTACTCGAAACTTGGTTTGGGATTGTTTGAAAATGTAAGAGGTTAGTTCAGCAACGTACAGATTTTTGTCAGTCTCCACAATGCCTAGTGTTGAGAAATGTTGTGTAGAGATTGAACTTTGTTATTGTGAGGTTTTGCAGCGTTTTGCTAGTTTAAGTTATGCCTGTGATATTATTCAATGCTTAGCCTTGCACAAAAACAACAGCAACAAACTCTTGAAGAATCAGGATGATTCAAAGTTTAATCTTTTAAACTTGATTAAAAACCGTCTACTGTTGAAGAACCATGTACTATGCACATCTGTACAAAACCATATTTTTGTAATAGAAAGGCTTTTACAAAAGCTGCTTCTGAGAATCTCATGGCTGTTATTTAGATGTCCAGAAATTTTGATGTGATGAGCTTTTTAGAGATCTTGTAAGCTGTTTTTGTGCGTCATAAACCAAGAGCACTTATAAACTCATATTTGGGTTGATTTTAGATTCAGAAATAACCATACGGCATAGAAATGTCTAACCCTACATTTTTCACCCGTTACCGCCTTATGTTGTAATGTCATGCAGGAACACCACTATAAGCTTCTAGCTTGTTGCTGTTTCTGTGAACTTTGTATACATGTCATGATTGTAACCTTTGTTAAAATAAACTTATGTTTAAACCAAGTTAAAAAAAAAAAAAATGTCTAACCTGAGCAAGAGTCTTTTGGGGGGAATATATTTGCCAAATTGTTGTGTTTGATTGTGTACTGTTTGGGTAAGGGGGAGGGAGAGTGAGGAGGGGGGCTTTCTGTCTTACGGACCAAGGACACTCACCGAATAACCTCTCCTCTGGATAGCAGATTTGTATTGAATTATTATCGCAATGATGAGACTTAATTTTGTACAGAGTGTGTAACCTCATCTGTGGTTTTCTTTATTTGCTGTTTATATGTGTGTCAGTCATGTTGAAAAACGAAAGTGCAATAACATTTTACAATCAACGAAAGTTTGATTTTGACTCTATTGTGTTCCTGTTCCGAGGCTCTTGTTCCATCAGCGGTGAAATTCACACTGGTGTCTTTATACGCTAGAACCTGTAACATTGCATACAACTGTTGTTTAGCTTGTTATTATGATCAGCAGTGCGTATATGCTGCCTCAGATAATTACTGGCCTGAAAACTGTACAGCGAGTCTTGACGCTTTGTGTAACCTTAATTCATGTGCCTGTGGGTCGTCTGATCTTGCCACAAGCTGGGTGTTGAGTTGATTCGGTGATCACCTTCAGCTTCTAGTCAATGAAACTGGAAACAGAATTAATAAAATAATTAAATCACCATGAACGAGGTATTTCACATTGTACTGGAAAAGTCATCATTTGAATAATTATTACAACTGCTCTTGTATCAATCGCATATGAAAAATTGCGCCGAAACAGTCTTTTGATAAGTTTGTTTGTTTGATTTTGCTGTGCTCATTTATCACAATATTGCTTCAGTAAATGTAAACAAAAGACAATCAGCTGCTTGTTGATATAATCTGCTTTAAAGTTTTGAGAGTTCAATTATGAAAATGTACCAGTATTCATATGATAGATACCATCTCATTGACAGTGGCAATTGCCATACTTCTATCAATGAGATTCTGTATATTATGTAGGTGGAAAATGATCTCGATGCTCCTAGCCAAAGCGTCATTGTGGCCTTTGAAAAACTCGTACTCACCTGTATAGAACTTAAACTTCAGATTATTTTCTTTATATATTGTCTTGCCTGTTTTGTATTCAAAAGTTGTCAACTCAACTGTTGCGGTTGCTTGATATTGAACAAGGTTGAACAGTTCATTCTGAAAATAGGCAAACAAAGAGCAAAATATTCTGTCATTAAATTTATGATGTGCTAGTTCATGTAATACTCATTAGAATGATCTCCTTTAACTTGATCGATAAGATTATTTTTCTGTTTCAAGGTCCTGAAAGTGTTTTCACGAGGATAATATTTTCATGCCAAGGAAGCTGTGACTTTTCTTTAGAATGAATCACTTGCTCACAGCGTTTGTTATACATTGCCCTTTTTCTTTCTTAACCCTTTTATTTGTCTTTCGCTAGCTGTTCATTACAGTGTTCAACTGAAGCAAAAAACGGAGTTATTCACATGTGTTCAAAATGCTTGTACAGACTGTATCATTCAAACACCAAGTAAAGTGATGATAACAAATGAAATGGGCATTTGCATTTCTGTAAAGATATATAAATCACATGTAAATGGTCATAATCATATTTAAAATTGCACAGTTGATCGCCTAATGAGCTCATTAACTTTTTTATTTGTTGTATTTTGTAACAAAGTTTTTTGATTTATTTGCATTGTGGTTGCTGTAGATCAAAAAATATATTTCTAGTCTGGAATTTCACACTTGACAAGAGAGCATTTTTCTACCATAAGCATCTGTTCAAGACTTAACATGAAAAAGATTGAAGAAATTGAACAAAAAGCTTTCTAAGAATCCAAGCTGCGTATATCTGACTGACGAGCAGTTGAACTTTTGTCTGATGTGGTATTGTATGTTTGCCATGTGTTGGCATGTGAAATGTAAACACCAGAATAAAGTTGAAAAAAAATTACAAGAGATTAATTAAAATAATTTTGCTAGTAAAATTGCATTATTGTTTTGTTACTAGAATTGAAAAGAAAGGAGACAGAATGTTTCTGAGCGTGTTTGTGTGGGTGTGGGTGTGTGTGTTATAAGGAAACCTGTTCTGAGAAAAATACCTTGCCTTAACAATAAAATATAAAGACAATTTAAAAAAAGTTAGTTACCAAATTTCACAATAGACGATGTTCGGAAATACTCTGTCCGGATTTTCAAGCAGTGTTGCAGAGTTAGCTCTGATGTATATGTTATGCAGTGGGGGCTTTGTATGACACCCTTTTCTTTCGAAAAATATGCATATTGAAGCCACGATTCACTGCCGGTTGCTTGCAGTGGTCACTGAAGCACGTGTTTTTTTAAACTCACATGACCTCAACAAAAACATGTGGTCAGCGAACACTGCAGGCCATGGATTTTTGCTGCAACTACATTCAATTCTACTCTGGTTGTATTGTTCTGTAAACCTCCTGTAAGGTGGAGTGGCCCTGTAAAGTTGAAACAACATAACATAAACATCAGAGTTGGTTGTTTGTCGCAATCCCATGTAAAAGCAGCAGTCAGCATCGTGCATTTCTATCGCACAATCTGGGGCGTTTACTATGCCACACCCCTTAAAAATACTGACGAGTTATTTCAGGAAAAATTTCTATCTGCAGGCAAAACACTATTTTGCTTTTTGATGTGATTTTCAGAAAACACACACACGCACTGTGTGGCCTTCTGCAAAATAATGAAAGACTGTGATCTAGATAGTGGTAACAGTCACAGTACACATTGGTGGCTCATCTTCAGAAAAGAACAGATCATAAAAGCATAGTTTTTGAATGGTGAATAATTATGTCACTAGCACTTGCACGAAAGATTCCCAAAGCCCCCTCCCCCCCACCCTGAAAGATAAAATCAAGATGAAAGGCATCATCTTATGACATTTACAGAAGCTGTCAGATTTCCAAGCTTCCAGATGTAGAGAATGCATCTGTAATTCATTATTACAACTTCAGCTAATTAAGTCAGAAGAATGTAACAGTATTTAATTAGAATTGACTTTGTTCAATAAAATAATTTCATGTAATGGGGACATAACTGAACATCTGGGGCGCTAAATGTGCCCAGAATGAAGACTGAACTTTACCCTACCACATTCAAGTGCAATAGTTTGATCATCAGGCACAAACAAACAGGGATATATATTTAATTAAGACATAAAGAAACAGACAGAAACCCAGAGGGAAAGACAAAGAAAAACCCACACGCGCTCGCACATCAACACAGCTATGTAACCTGCTCTTGTTCCCATGTGAGAACCCTATTTTTCCGGGTTGTTAATCGAAACATCACAATGTGTCTGATCAAACCAAGACGGAGAACCTTGAATCGAAAGTAGAAACAGGAAGGGAGGTCACTCGGCAATTTCCGGTGGCAATCCCTTGAAGTGTGTCATGTTTGAGGCAGCCGACAGACATCAACAAAGCAAAACAGGTGAGTGCTGTGTTTGCTTTCCAAACCTTGCCAAAAGTCATTGAAATGTCATTTTACTCGGTTCTTTTATTGATGAAATAAAATCCAAACGAGGAAGCTTTCGTTATGGTTGGTAATCGCAATACGAAGTTCTGAGCATTTGATCTGCTGCATGTATCCGCAGTTGTCGTTTCAATCAATTTTACCTGTCTGGGGAGTGACAAAGGTGACGCCTGATTAAAACACGAAGAAAGCTTAAGATTTTTGTCTAGTCTTCCCCGCTCTTGAGTTTTAGAGTCAGTACTTTATTTATCTGCGATGATAGCCGCCCATCAGCCTGACTATGACAGATGAAATTACTTACTACAACAGTAACAAGTCACAAAAAAGGATAAAATCATTAAATGTTGATGTCAAACATTGGATACATATGGAGAAAGTTTGAAAATGCCTTTCATCTTGATTTTATCTTTCAGGGTGGGGGGGAGGGGGCTTTGTATGAAGATCGATGATATATATATAGAGCATTACATTTAATGATTTATCATTTTCGTTTTACTTTTTGAATGTAAGTTTTTCTGTTTGCCTTTGGCTAAGCCTGCACAGAGTAAATAAAACGAAAATGATAAATCATTAAATGTAATGCTCGATATATATATCATCGATCTTCATACAAATTTATACCATGAATAAATATTGATAAATCAGGCTGTATTTATTGAAATATTTTGTACATTTAAAGTGACTGTTTTGCAAGAAACAGCAATTTTACCGTATCTAGCGTTTTCTCTCTCTCTGTTCAATGGTAATTAATACTGATCATAATTAGAAAATATCACAGGTGTACCGTTTTTCTTGCTAGTGTAATTAAGCCATCATATGTTCAACACCACCCATCTGTCCATGGTTTAACAAGGGACAAGATTATATGAAGAGCATCCATTCACTGTACTCGGACATTTAACACTTTTTTTTGCCTGATTGCTTTCTGTTCAGAGTGGCATGAATTATTTGCTGAATAAATTCCGTAATTATTAAACACCTATCTCAACAGGATGACTCAATCTGCAAAATTAATTCGTCAATGAATTCCCACTCTGCATTGAAAGCTAGCTTCCAGTCTGCTGATATATATTATATATTTGTTATGGTTATAAATATATTATACTAGATGATTACCCGCTTCGCCGGGTACCGGCTTCGCCGGGAAGAAGTAGAGCCAAATACCAGGCTGCGCCTGGGACCCTGCTTTGCAGCCGGCGCACGAAGGAAAGGAGATAAACGCGCAAAACACTGGAGACCTTTTAAAAATAGTAACGTGCAGTGACCTTCTAAAAATAGTAACGTAGTAACGGGAATATGGATTGACGCCACACGGAGGAAGGGAGATAATCGCGGCTGAAAACACTGGAGAAGATAAGGAAGAGTTACTGGGAATGGTGAAATGAACATAAAAACCAAAATCGGTTCAGCGCTGCGCACTGAGAGCACGTGTTGAAATATCTGATCGATGAGGTTGTGTCCGGGGTCTCTCTGAATAAGCCCATCAAATTTGAAGCAGATCCATCGAGAACTTTGGCCGTGCATCGCGCACAGACAGACAGACAGACACTAGTCGTATATATATATATAGATATTTTGTATGTTTATATACTGTTCAAAAAAAGAAACGCATAGCTTGTAATATTTGGTTAATTTAGTTATATGGCTACAAGGATATCCACCAAACTGCAGAAAATGTTTATCTGGTCGTCGACCTTTCGTCCATTGCCACAAGTGAGCTCTGCACGTGACGCATGCGTTATCAGTGGCTACAATGTCAAAATTGCTCATTTGGCATGACCACTCGTCATGCTTCAGTGTAATCTCGTGAAACTCGGGGAATATTGAGCTCTCACCATGTCTTCCAAAACCCATAAAAGCGGATTGTTCGCCACAAAGAAATCAGACGACAATTCAGCGACGAAAGATGGCCCGATTGAGCAGAGAAGACCGCCAAATTGCATTGGGTCGTTTACAAGCAGGCCAAAGTCAAAGTGCAATCGCCAGGCACTTCCACGTGTCCCAGAGCACCATCAGTAGACTGTGGGTCAGGTTTCAAGCCACTGGCTCCGTTGCTGACTTGCCACGAGCGGGAAGACCAAGGGCGACAACTGCTGCTCACGACCGCTTCATACGGCTCCGCCACCTCCAGAATCGTTTCCTGTCGGCCTCATCTTCTGTCCAGGCTCTCCCCGGGCCACACCGATTATCGGACCAGACCGTGCGGAACCGCCTGCATGAAGCTGGTTTGAGAGCTCGCAGACCTCACAGAGGAGCTGTCCTCACCCGCCGCCATCGCCAGAACCGAGTGCAGTGGGGCAACCAGCACCTTCGCTGGACCGTCCGGAATCACTGGAGACACGTGTGGTTCAGCGACGAGTCCTACTTCCTGCTCCAGCGACATGATGGTCGGAGGAGGGTCTACCGGAGAGTAAACGAACGTTACGCGCCCAACTGTGTGGATGAGGCACCCGTTCATGGTGGTGGAGGCGTCATGGTGTGGGGGGCGATCAATACCGCTGGAAGGAGCACCCTGGTGCACGTCCAAGGGCGCATAACTGCCCAGCGATACGTGGAGGAAATTCTGCGCCCACACGCCCTTCCTCTTCTGGCTGACCAGGATGCCATATTCCAGCAGGACAACGCTCGCCCGCACACAGCACGACTCACCACCCAGTTCCTCACCGACCACCATGTCCAGGTGCATCCCTGGCCATCCATGTCGCCAGACATGAACCCGATAGAACACCTCTGGGATGAATTGGACAGACGTGTGCGCAGGCGAGAAGAAGCGCCGGCAAATCACCGCGATCTATTGCAGGCACTTCAGGAGGAGTGGGACACCATCCCACAGCAAGATATCCGGCATCTGATCCAGTCCATGCCCAGAAGGTGCCGGGCAGTTGTTGCTGCTCAAGGCAGTCACACCCCCTACTGACTTGACAGCCTCGGCACCCAATCGTATTGATTGACTGATTGATTTGAAGATGCAAATGAACTGTGTGTGCATTCAACTGTGTCCATACCAAATTTCAAACAAATAATCTAAATATTGGATTTTCTGTTAATTTTTTCGAAAAATAAAACAAATTTGGCAAGTAGCAACTATGCGTTTCTTTTTTTGAACAGTATATATATTATATATTTGGTATGCTTATATTTCCATAAGCTTACCATCCCGAAGAAGGCAGTAACGTGCCGTAATATTGATTATAGATATAAACGTACCTAACCTGGTTACTGGTGGTTTTTTTAAAATTTAAATATTTGGTATGTGGATGAAACACTTCATTAACCTTTGGAGGCAAATTAGCCCCTCTAAAAGTCTTTGTCGCTGAACGCAAAGGTTTGCAAGAGCATGTAATATATATATTTACTACTACCAGGAGACATCAGCAGTCAGTCTCTATCGCAAACAGCTCTCTACAACTCCCAGGTGTCTCAACGGCAGCACTGGGGAGTTAGCTGAAGACAACTCTGCAGAGCAGCTGTTGTGACAAAGGGGGACAACTTGGTCACCCTGTCACATGTGTCCAAGTGTAAAGCTGCTCTTATTCCAGGAGCAGGCCCAGACATACAGCAGATCTATGGTGATGCACATGATACTGTAGTTTACGCGGGAAGGGATAGATATATATCTCTAAGGCAGTGTCGAGGTAGCATACTTCCTTACAAAGAAAAGTCCATGCATGTTCAGAGCTACAGTGGTACCTGGTTTATGAGGCCCCTCCAATGAGAGGACACCTTCTGTTGTCCAATTGTCTATTATTTCTACTAGAAATGTACCTGTCATGAGAGGCCACCTGCAATGTGGGGACACTTTCAGTTGGTCCGAAGGGTGTCCTTTCATCGCAAGTACCACTGTATATCATGGTAATATCTTGATAATCTCTTTTGCAGGATGGCTTGACATAAAGTGAGAAACCCAAGTACACGGCGTTAACAATAACATGAGGACAACCGGCTACCCAGTGAATGTGAGAAAGAAGCGAGGGAATGCCTGTGGAGCACGAGATAAGATACACAAATTTCTCACAATAACTACAGAACTACAAAGCAGGGATCCTCACAGAAAACAAGTCTGGAACAATGACTCAAGGCAACTTGTCGCCTGTCAATTCCACCACCACGTCTACCACTGCCGCTCCTGTCAGCACAACTGCTGGTGGGTATTGCAGTGAAGAGAAGAGTACTGTCCCAGGGCGCACTAAATTTCCTTTATCATGGGTATTGTCTGTACTGTTTTCAGAAATTGTTTTGCCAGATAATAATAATGAGAGCTTATATAGTGCGAACCACGAAGAATCGTGCTCTCCGTGCTTTACAAATGAAAAATGAATAAAACACACTAAGTTTAACATTGAATGCATATATAGATATATTTAAACAATAACATAAGAACCTATAGATCTGTATAGATGCTGGCCCTTCATTGTACGAATTAGTGTCTCCTTCTTTCTTTCAGTTCAAGGGGCCGACCAGCATCACCTGGATCAAGACAAAAGCCCGACCTTGACAGACACCATTGCGGCAGTGACCATCGCTGTGTTGGCCTGCGTTCTCATCATCACTCTGACGCTCATCGTGCGAGCCGTTCGCAGGCAGAGAAGACGTGAACGTGGACGAGAACTCAACGCCATTCCTACCGTCTCCACTGGGATTGTCAGTGCAAGTAAGTCCAGTCTTTATTGGTCTAGTGGTTTTGAGTATTAGAATCCACATTGCTTGATAGTTGTGTTGAACTGGGAATGTCAGGTGAGGGATGGAAAAGGGAGTGAAGCTTGTGGGCTATCCTTTTATTTTTTAAATGTGTGTGTGTGTGTGTGTGTGTGTGTGTGTGTGTGTGTGTGTGTGTGTGTGTGTGTGTGTGTGTGTGTGTGTGTGTGTGTGGAGACTTACAACCTGTCTGACATTTTTCTTTTCCATTTTGTGTTTGTGTGGGTGCAATTACGCAGAGTTCCAGTGAATAGACTGCAAGCTTATACTGTGGAACTTCCTCTCATGCGCATAGAGCGATCGAGCTTCCTCATTCACCCTGTGTGAATGATCTCCAGTAGAAACTGGAGAGGGAAAGAACTGTCTTTTTTTTCTCAGAGATGTCGTGATTGGCGCTGATAATCATGAATCTCTCTGCAACGTTTGCTTGAGGCGAGAGAGAAAGTCACAGGATAAATATATTTTAATTGTGAAATCAATTGTTATAATATTCAACATTTTTGTCATCAGATGTCAGTGCCTATGCAACCAGCAGCCGCAGTTCACCGAGACCTGCACGGGGCATCATCAGCTGGGAGCCAGTCACTCCGTCAACTAGCACTGCCGACATCATGCCGTCCACTTCTGGGGCGGGTGCGCCCAGTAGCTGCTGACACCTGTGGGACTGGGAGTGTATCCTCCCACCAATGTTTATCCCTACCCACCCTCCAGTTCCGTTGTCATTTAGTAGCAAATTTAATCGGAAAATAGCCCAGGTTACATTCAGTTAACTGATAGTCTACATCAAAGTTTGCAACACTTTTTTTTGTAAGAGGCAGATGAGACATAAGAAAACCCCTGACAAGGCAGTCTTTGAAGAAATGTGTGTGATACCAGCAAGAATGCCTTGATTGTGCAAGAAACACGCGTAAGCGTGGTGGCTGCTAATGATGTCACAAAATGGTGGCAAACTAGTGATAGCTAAAGCAGGCATTGCCTCTTGTGTATGGAATTTGTGTAGCATCAACCATTGTGGGGTTGCTTATGACAGGTGGAAGGGGTTGAAGTTATAACCCTTTAAGCTAAAGAAGACGGTTGTCCATTATGTCATTGGTGCTTGAACTATGCTGTACTTACTTGTGTACTCATTTGTGTCTGCATGGTGTTCAGAAGAGTGCACAGACACGTTGATTATTGGCATCAGTGCTGTGCTCTACCGCTGTGTAACATTGCTGTGATGTGCAAAACTTCACTGTGCTTTAATACATTCAAGGCTTGTACTTTTCTCAGACAGAGTTTGTTTAAACTGTGGTAACAGGAGGAGATCTAGGCACGAATCCAGGGACAAAGTTTTCCTGCATTGTTGCGTAGTATTGCAGAGATGTTGTTTGGTGTCGGCAGTGGTAAAAGCACAAAAACTTCTTTCTAATCAACGAAAACTTTGTCGCCATTTCAGCAGAACTGCAGAACTTTCTTTATTGGGGGTCAGGACACCATACAAGTAATGCCTATAACTTCAGAAAATTGCGGAAATTTTTTGGTCGGTTTTGCAAATTTGCCGAAGAAAACCAGTCCTGGTAGCATTGTTGTGTTACAACAACAAATTGGAGGCACACCAAATGCTCAGCCTGAACACCAAATGTTCAGCAAGAACAACAGCACAGCGCAATGCATTAAATACATATCACCATGTTACATTGATTGCAAGCTTGTCTGATTGTTGAATCCTAATGAAAAATAACTGCCTTTGTAATACATAATTATCAAAACTTCTGTTTTAACACCTCCACAAAAATAAGAAAAAGAAGTCTCACAAAAGAAAGTATCTTTAACTGGAGGTAAGTTTACAGGCTTTATGACGAGAAATTCTTTTGGAAACGATCGAGGTCTCAAAATCTGTTTTCTTTCAAACTTTGTTTAAGGTGAGGCGCTTTATCTGATGTACAGAAGGGTAAAATAGTAGAACAATAATGGAATTTATGCTCAGTTTCAATTATGCTGAGTGAAATGCTGAGAAGCTTTATGAGAATCTCTGTTAATTGTGTTTGCCTGTCAACAATTTGTGACAACATAATTATATTGTGCAAACAAGTTGTTGAAGCAACGTTGTGTACAATGCAGCCATATGCTGCTTGTTCGAGAGTTATTTTTCGGTCGTTCGTATCAACTCACATATCAACTTTTGTCTTTTATATTTGATGTGGAAATTCCCATTTTCAATTTGACATATTTTTTGTTCTCGACTTTACAATAATCAGGTTTAAGTTTTCTGATCTGCATTTCTGTGTTATGTGATTACTTGTGTATACATGTACATGCAAAATGGAAAAGGGTTTTATTGTCCAGACTTTGTATCTGTGATTACTTTTTATACTCTGATCTCTTTCTTTTTCGTGGTTGTCAATTTAATATATATATTAAAGGATCTTTCACATCTCTGATTGCCTGTGTGCATGCTTATTTTTTTTGATTATTTGATTTATGAATCACAATAAGGAACGTTAGTTTTAATGGCCTTGAAAAAAATGATCAGGATGAAAAATGGAAGAATGATTGTGTAGTACATGTACATGTACTCAGGAACTTTGCAGTGGTCAGTAAATGTTAAAGTAAAAACTACATACATATATTTCACAAAGACGTTGACAGTAATACAGTGGACGCCGCTTAATAAAACCGCGGTTAATAGAGCCAGCCGCTTATAAAAGCCGATTTCAGACGGTCCGGATTTATCACTATATCTTATGTATTAGAAAACGCCGGTTAATAAACCCAACTCGCCGCTTATTAAAGCCAGTTTTCTCAGAGAAATCACGTAGTTTGTGACTAAAACTCACATTATCTTGTTCTGATGAGGAAGACGACCAACAAACAAACACTCATAAAATCGTTCTCTGCCGAGTAATGATTCGTGACGGTGACAGTGAAATTATTGATGTACCGAAGTGATCAAAGTACACGTACATGTACATAATTAAAACAAAAGTTCCACATCCTTCGTGAAGTTTTGTTTAGATTCAAACAAGTGTAAATGACGAAAGAAAGTGACTGAGTGACGTAAACAAAAGAGAAGATTTTTTTTTCTTTCGAAAATCACGTATTCCTGGACCGCCGGTTAATAAATCCGCCGCTTATTAAAGCCATTTTTCGTCGGTCCAGAAGTGGCTTTATTAAGCGGCGACCACTGTACAAGAATTCCTTTTTGTTAGCTTGTGACTTAAAGAACTTAATTGGCCGAGTTTTCCTTAGTTAGCTACGTGCAATGAGATATGAAAAACGCTATTTCAGTTTTTGAATTTATTATGATGTATAACTTCTAATGGTGATAACGGGCAGTCAGTCCCCCTTTTCTCAGAGGAGCTAGTACAGTGAGTTGGGCGAGGAAGTAGCGTTCCATATTCTCATCACAAAGGAATGCTAGGATTTGGCAAGAGTTGTCCAGCATGCCTTAGATGTGCTCGCTATGCGAGAAAAATGACGTCTGCACAGCTGTCAATCTAATTAGCTGTTTATGGCTGTTTACAGACTAGTGCAGAGGACTCATTTAGTATAAACCAATCGTGTTTAGTTCTTGTCTAGCTAGTGACTAAATTGTTTCATGTACATGTACTCCCTTTCTGTCTTGCTAAGGGAGGGGCTAGCCACAAGCAATTCTTGCCCCCAATGAAACGGGCGTCTGGTGCACCGCATCTTTTGTCTTAAGCAGTCAGTCTTTACATTTACAAGTTGTTATTTTGTTTAAAAACTTGTTTGTGTTTAATACCTTTTGATCAGGGGTTTTGTGTGGCATTCCTTTTTAAGTATATCAGAATGATTTTCTTCCTCATTTTTACACACATATCAAAGTTTCCTATTCAAATGTATGGCACCCTCCAGTGATCTGAATTGTGATGTACAATGTTCCTATTTGGTTTTCTTTTACACTATCATCAGAGTAAACAAAATTGAATGTGGTGAATAATAATGTGTATACAATATTCAAAGATGTATAGAAGTGTGTAAAATGACATGTATATATATGTGTGGTTGTTTACAACATTAACAAGGTTAGTAAGTTTTAAGACTAATTGTACATGCAGGTCCTAATGTTGTGCTTACTGACATCATCAATATGCATACCTCTGTTCTTGTTTCTTTCTGTACACAATGTTACTGATGATTGTGATTGGAATTCACACGATTGTTCATACATCATACTACTAGTACTACCGTATTTGACGGATGACAAGCCGCACCGTTTTATAAGCCGCACCCCCGACTTTAAAAAAAAAATTGGGACGAGCCACGTATAGGCCGCGTCACTATATTAGCCGCCGTCGAAAAAAATATAATCAGATCGTGTCAATCAATCAAAACAACCAGGCAAACGAAAGTACGGTATTTGGCAAAATCGGCTCCGAGAATAAACAAGTGAAACAAAGAAGAAAAGTGAAAAAGTTTGAAGAAAAATATCACACACACAATTTGTAACCAACACACACATGACGTAGTCTCGCCCGGAATAAGCTTTTTTGGGATGATTTACGACTTTTGGGCACATTTCGAGCAGATGAAAACACAACATGGCGGCTCTCGCTCCTCCAACTATCGCGTGACACCAAAAAACGAAATCTCGCATGCGAGATCCTGATACATCCGGTGTTTCTCTGTACGCTATCTTGTCACGACGACGACTTGTTGACAAACGAAGATTCGCGAAAGAAAGACAAAAGCGCCGAGTCTTGAGTAGAGAGCTAGTATAGTACCGGTAATCGCTAATCGAGCGAAATGAAAATCCGCAGCAACTTCCATTAGGTGAATGCTATTCAAGTTTAGGTAACGTTTTCGCCGCATCTTTTTATAAGCCGCAATGCGATTTTTTTTTTTTTAAAAGTCGCGGCTTGTAGTCCGTCAAATACGGTACTTGCAAATAGATTACTGTAGTGTGTGGGTAAGTGTTTGTAAATGCACACACATAATTGTGTGTGTGTGTGTGTGTGTGTGTGTGTGTGCGCGCATTGTATGCTCCTGCTTTTATGGCCAGTGTTAACCCAAGATCAAAATATTACATGTTGCTAATTTTTGTTGTTTGAACATCATGTTGTTAGGTGGATGCACAAACTTTGAATCATGGGATGTTCTAGCTATGAATACTCATATGAGAGAAATATACAGAGAACTGTTGCTCAGTGTTAGAGTTGCATGTAGGTGTATTTCATTGTGACTCAGCTTTTTCAAACAATACTCATGCATGTAGTGCAATGCATTCACCTTCCTCCCTGTCAAAACCATAGTGTTAACCACGCCAGATCCGTCCTGGCTTTTTTGTTGATGAATAAGTGAAAATGTAAAAAATATCAACTGCCTAGCCGCTTACTATGGAGAGTGGGATTTACATTTTTTTTATTTTGTGTGTGCTGTATTTTGTTGTTGTTGTGAGTGACACTTAAGTTTGCGATATTTGTTCAGCAAAATATTCCCAAACTTGCAGAAAAGGCAACGAGGGTGTGGTGTTTTGGTATCTGTCCTTTTTTTTCAGCGTTTTTGGCGGTGTCTGCATGTCCAGGTGGAAGGATGCTCTGATCCCGTGTAACTGTCTGGGAGATCTTTGTTGGTGAACATGATCGTTCACACAAGGAGGCAGATACATTTCAACGTTTCAAGGGAAATGCAGTCAAATCAGCCTGCAATGACCACCCAAGGGACCAACAAAAAGTGGTCATTAAAGACAGGTGGTCACTATGGAAAGGTGAATTTTATAGCCAAAAAATCGTAGCCGATCCTCTGGGGTGGTCATTATGGGCAGGTGGTCGTTATCAATAGGTGGTCGCCATGGCAGGAGTGACTGTATCAGCAGAAGTGGCTGAAAAAATGTGTGATAAGTACTTGTTATGATGCCTTATTTTAGCAATAAGTGTGTTGAGTAAAATAATTAATGTGCTGTAACAGAATAAATGCCAAACATCAGACTGTGGACCTGTGTTTCTTGAGTGAAATTATTTCTGTTTGTTGGCACTTAATTTTGGTTGTGAAAAGTAGAATCATTGATGGTCATCATATCATAAAATGAGGTTTTGTGCAAATGAGATAACAACTATGAAAAGTTGTAATATGGTACTGATACCAAGAAATGCAATTTATTTGAATGAGCGAAGTGACATGGTTGTATGAGATCTGTTGCTATGTTTCTTACAGTGAAACATTGTACATGTTGTGCAGGGAACAAAAATCGCAAAACCTATACAGGTACAATGAAAACAGATTATTAATCATTTTGCCTGATTTCACAAAGTCAAATAAAATGTCACTTTTACATTTAAATTGTTGTTGCTTTTTTGTGTGCTGTTGAGGGATATTTTATGATCTGGGTTGTGTGTGTCACTGTGTGTGTGTGTATGTGTGCGTGTGTATTTGTGTGTCTGTGTGTCTGTGTACGTTTGTGTGTGTGTGTGTGTGTCTGTCTGTGTGTCTGTCTGTCTGTCTGTCTGCCCGTACCGAAAAAAGGCGGATGGATGAACTTAAAAAGTTTCAGATTATTTCAACTCGCAGCAAGTATAAAACACGGGAGCAGACTCTGTCTAAGACCCTTGCTGTTCGTTGACATAGTTGTTCCCCTTACATTACAAAATGCAATGTCTTGCTCCTTCGCTTTGCCAGCAAATGTTAAGAACACCGCATGATCACTTCCAGACACCGTTTTCTCATTCAGTTGCATTCCCTTTTGACATTGAAGAATACATACCAAAAAAATGTATAGAGCAAACAAACAAAAACATACTCAATTAGTCAACGTCCATTTCAATCATAATAAACCCTTACTGGATCTCTGGCTCTAAATTGCCAGGAAAAAGGAAATACAGGAAAGAAGTACATTAACAATTCACGAGAATAAAAAAGAAAAAACTTGACTAAATGTAAAAAGACAGAAGAAGAACAAGAAGATGGAGAGAGGGAGAGAGAGAGAGATGTTACGCCGCTATGTTCCCTAAGTACAGTGGAACCCCCTTTAAACAATCACCTGTTACTTGTAAGACCAGGGGCGGATCAGCTCATTGTATGGGAGGGGGGTTTGCAAAAGTATATTGTGAAGATATATGTGTGAAGGCGCGAAGCGCCTAGCTTGCTAGGGGGGTCCGGGGGCATGCACCCCCGGAAAATGTTGAAAAAAAGGATGCAAAATGGTGCAATCTGGTGCATTCTGAGGATGATCATTACCAGTTTCAGGCAGCAGATTTTGTCACTGATTAATACCCCCAAAATTGAAACTCAATGTAAAATAAAGAAATGCACCATAAATATTTTTAATTTTTGGCTGGGGGGGGGGGGGGGGGGGGTTCCGGAAACCCAAGAACCCCCCCCCCCCCCTTTGTCCGCCCCTGAAGACTACAACTTTCCAGATTTTCTGTCAATAACATCTATACATGCATTTACGTCCATTTAACTCCCTTTTAAGACCTGATGTTGTCAGACTTTAATATATCCTGCATTCTCCTTCTGGAAACCCCTCCCGGTCGTGTCTTGTCAGCAAGCGGTATACAAAACAAGGAAGCTCTAACGCAGAATGCGCCTCCACTGATTTGATATGCCTTTTTATATTTAGTCAAGTTTTGACTAAATATTTTAACGTAGAGGGGGGAATCGAGACGAGGGTCGTGGTGTATGTGTGTGTGTGTGTGTGTGTGTGTGTGTCTGTCTGTGTGTGTGTGTAGAGCGATTCAGACTAAACTACTGGACCGATCTTTATGAAATTTGACATGAGAGTTCCTGGGTATGAAATCCCCATATATTTTTTTCATTTTTTTGATAAATGTCTTTGATGACGTCATATCCGGCTTTTCGTGAAAGTTGAGGCGGCACTGTCACGCTCTCATTTTTCAACCAAATTGGTTGAAATTTTGGTCAAGTAATCTTCGACGAAGGCCGGGGTTTGGTATTGCATTTCAGCTTGGTGGCTTAAAAACTAATAAGTGAGTTTGGTCATTAAAAATCTGAAAATTGTAAAAAAAATTATTTTTTTTATAAAACGATCCAAATTTACGTTCATCTTATTCTTTATCATTTTTTGATTCCAAAAATATATAAATATGTTATATTTGGATTAAAAACAAGCTCTGAAAATTAAAAATATAAAAATTATTATCAAAATTAAATTGTCCAAATCAATTTAAAAACACCTTCATCTTATTCCTTGTCGGTTCCTGATTCCAAAATCATATAGATATAATATGTTTGGATTATAAACACGCTCAGAAAGTTAAAACGAAGAGAGGTACAGAAAAGCGTGCTATCCTTCTCAGCGCAAGTACTACCCCGCTCTTCTTGTCAATTTCACTGCCTTTGCCGTGCGCGGTGGACTGACGATGCTACGAGTATACGGTCTTGCTGCGTTGCATTGCGTTCAGTTTCATTCTGTGAGTTCGACAGCTACTTGACCAAATGTTGTATTTTCGCCTTACTCGACTTGTTTCATTTTTATATTTAGTCAAGTTTTGACTAAATATTTTAACATCGAGGGGGAATCGAAACGAGGGTCGTGGTGTATGTGCGTGTGTGTGTGTGTGTGTCTGTGTGTGTGTGTAGAGCGATTCAGACTAAACTACTGGACCGATCTTTATGAAATTTGACATGAGAGTTCCTGGGTATGAAATCCCCATATATTATTTTCATTTTTTTGATAAATGTCTTTGATGACGTCATATCCGGCTTTTCGTGAAAGTTGAGGCGGCACTGTCACGCCCTCATTTTTCAACCAAATTGGTTCAAATTTTGGTCAAGTAATCTTCGACGAAGCCCGGACTTCGGTATTGCATTTCAGCGTGGTGGCTTAAAAATTAATTAATGACTTTGGTCATTAAATATCGGAAAATTGTAAAAAAAAATGTTATATTCGGATTAAAAACAAGCTCTGAAAATTAAATATATAAAAATTATTATCAAAATTAAATTGTCGAAATCAATTTAAAAACACTTTCATCTTATTCCTTGTCGGTTCCTGATTCCAAAAACATATAGATATGATATGTTTGGATTAAAAACACGCTCAGAAAGTTAAAACAAAGAGAGGTACAGAAAAGCGTGCTATCCTTCTTAGCGCAACTACTACCCCGCTCTTCTTGTCAATTTCACTGCCTTTGCCATGAGCGGTGGCCTGACGATGCTACGAGTACGAGTAAAATGGCATTGCGTTCAGTTTCATTCTGTGAGTTCGACAGCTACTTGACTAAATATTGTATTTTCGCCTTACGCGACTTGTTTATTACATTTAGTCAAGTTTTGACTAAATGTTTTAACGTAGAGGGGGGAATCGAGACGAGGGTCGTGGTGTATGTGTGTGTGTGTGTGTGTGTGTGTGTGTGTGTGTGTGTGTGTGTGTGTGTGTGTGTGTGTGTGTGTGTGTGTGTATGTGTGTGTGTATGTGTGTCTGTCTGTGTGTGTATGTGTGTAGAGCGATTCAGACCAAACTACTGCACCGATCTTTATGAAATTTGACGTGAGAGTTCCTGGGTATGATATCCCTGGACGTTTTTTTCTTTTTTTCGATAAATATCTTTGATAACGTCATATCCGGCTTTTTGTAAAAGTTGAGGCGGCACTGTCACGCCCTCATTTTTCAATCAAATTGATTGAAATTTTGGCCCAGCAATCTTCGACAAAGGCCGGACTTCGGTATTGCATTTCAGCTTGGTGGCTTAAAAATTGATCAATGACTTTGGTAATTAAAAATCTGAAAATTGTAAAAAAAAACAATTGTTTTTAAAACGATCCAAATTTACGTTTATCTTATTCTTCATCATTTTCTTATTCCAAAAACATATAAATATGTTATATTTGGATTAAAAACAAGCTCTGAAAATTAAAAATACAAAAATTATTATTAAAATAAAATTTCCGAAATCGATTTAAAAACAATTTCATCTTATTCCTTGTGGGTTCCTGATTCCAAAAACATATAGATGTGATATGTTTGGATTAAAAACACGCTCAGAAAGTTAAAAAGAATAGAGATAAAGAAAAGCGTGCTATCCTTCTCAGCGCAACTACTACCCCGCTCTTCTTGTCAATTTCACTGCCATTGCATCGAGCGGTGGACTGACGATGCTACGAGTATACGCTCTTGCTGTAAAAATGCAGTGAGTTCAGTTTCATTCTGTTAGTTCGACAGCTTGACTAAATCTTGTAATTTCGCCTTACGCGACTTGTTTTTATTGTTTGTGTGTTTGTTTCAGCTGCGCTAACGACCCTACACGCCGTCTTCTTCTTATCTGCCGGCCCCGCCCCCTGTCATTTCCTTCTCTCTGTGTGTGCTTCATTTTATAACATAAAACATCACATTCCACTGGTGATGTTAGTCCAGTCTCATGACAGCAGCAGAAAGACCCAACGATCTCCATCACGAGGTAGTAACGAGGCCATTCAAATTAGATTTGCATCACGTGACATCAGGCTATAAGCTCCACCCCCTTTTTTCATTCAGCGTGTGTTGGCTTCTGCTAATGGGCAGAACATACCTGCGCAGTTTCAGCGGCACAGACGACGCACAGCCTATTATTTATGCTGCGATAGGGATTATGACGAGTACTTGGCCTGTTTTCCTTTCATGCAACGTGTAGCGGGCTGGGATAAGCTGCAGTGCGTCGTCGGTCCTGCTGAAGTTACATGATATGTGAGCGGAGCCCCTAAGCTTCAGAACGTCAGGGTAAACTGAGGGTCAGTGTTAGCTGAAATGCCACATCCGACTAAACGACCACAAACCGCCCTGTCCTACATTTAACGCCGTCTTCTTCTGCATTTCCTAGCTCCCTTCACGATCAATTCCAGCTCATTCTAACAGTTCTGCGCAGCGCCGCCGCCGACGAGATTGGGTGGGCCGTGCGCGGACGAAATGGCCTCGCCCTCTGTCAAGGAGTCAGTGGGATTTGATTGGCAAGAACTTGATAAGAGCTCCACAGAAAATGCTCCTGCCAGTATCGGGTGGTGGTTGGGTGGTGAAAACATTTCTGTCAACACAATGATTTATTAATGTATGTTTTTGTGAGGTGCTAAGAACTGTTTTAGGATTTGCGCCATATACAATTTCCTCCTCCTCCTCCCCCTCCTTCCCCTCCTCCTCCTCCTCCTAATCATCATCATCATCATCATCATCAACAGCTGACCCGCTATTTGTTTGATGCTATGATGATATATCGCCCGGGTATGACACATGAGTCTTGTCCGGAGGTTTGTGTGAAGGCAGACTCGAGTCGTTGTCCTCAACCTGTTTGTCAGTTTGTAAAAGCAAGCTTTCAATCAACTAGCCAATCCAACCAATCTCTATCATGATTGGCTTGTGAAACGAAAAGAAAAAGGAGGGACAATGGGGTGAAGCCCCGGCGACAGGAAGCTCTATAAGACTGATATGACACGCCATCTCAGTCCTTCTGCAAGCCCCGCCCACTTCTTTCACGTTCTTTGAGTCAGTGAAGAACGTGTTGGCCGAAATGTCAATTGCGACTAGATGGCTGCGGTTACAGAAATTCCTCCCTCCTTAACGGCCCCCCTCCCCTCTCAGTCACCCCCCCCCCCCCCCCGGCCCACCACTCTCTCACCCCTACACGAGTTATTTTCCTCACATGACGAATCTCAGTGTATTTGCTAATTTGAAAAAAAGATTATCGGATGTAATGGAGTGTCAAACAATTGACAGCTTGGACTTGATGATCGCAAACACATATAGATCTGTATTCCAAACAACAAGTCCTCCCCTTCACAATGTTTCTTCTTCTTCTCACAATAAAACTCCTCAATTCTCCCCTGCACGATTTTGTTCTACGTCTTCTCACAGCGAAATTCCTCATTAATTTTTTTTCAATGACGACAACGACATTGAGTGGGCGGTGCGAACTCGGTGGCCTCGCCTCCTTCAGTTTAGGGAGTCAGTGAGATTTAATTTGTTAGCACCTGATAGCAGCTCCACGGCAAGTGCTCACAGCGAAATTCCTCATTAATTTTTTTTCAATGACAACAACGACATTGAGTGGGCGGTGCGAACGAACTCGGTGGCCTCGCCTCCTTTTAGGGAGTCAGTGAGATTTTAATTTGTTAGCACCTGATAGCAGCTCCACGGCAAGTGCTCCTGCCAGCAGGAAAGGGAAGGGAAGGGGGCGGGGGAGGGGGGGGGGGGGGGCTAGTTTGGGCGGTGAATACGATTCTGTCGGCCAACCGATTGGCTAAATGGAGGGATTGTGGCGGTGCTGATCAGAAGGCAGGGACACAGGAGTCATCACCCGCAGCGCTTTACTCAGATTTGTTGCAATAAAAACGAAAGTAGGGGCACTGTGGCCAAGTGGTCTTGAGACATGGTCGGGGTGTTGCGGGTTCGAACCCCTAAATCCCAGAAGAGATTGTTTTGCCCCCCCCCCCCCCCCTTTGATCTACATGGATGTGGGAGGCTAAGGACATAAAAACAAGTCGCGTAAGGCAAAAATACAATATTTAGTCAAGTAGCTGCCATTTTTCAGCAAGACCGTATACTCGTAGCATCGTCAGTCCACCGCTCATGGCAAAGGCAGTGAAATTGACAAGAAGAGCGGGGTAGTAGTTGCGCTAAGAAGGATAGCACGCTTTTCTGTACCTCTCTTTGTTTTAACTTTCTGAGCGTGTTTTTAATCCAAACATATCATATCTATATGTTTTTGGAATCAGGAACCGACAAGGAATAAGATGAAAGTGTTTTTAAATTGATTTGGACAATTTAATTTTAATAATAATTTTTATATATTTAATTTTCAGAGCTTGTTTTTAATCCGAATATAACATATTTATATGTTTTTGGAATTAGCAAATGATGGAGAATAAGATAAACGTAAATTTGGATCGTTTTATAAATTTTTATTTTTTTTTACAATTTTCCGATTTTTAATGACCAAAGTCATTAATTAATTTTTAAGCCACCAAGCTGAAATGCAATACCGAACCCCGGGCTTCGTCGAAGATTACTTGACCAAAATTTCAACCAATTTGGTTGAAAAATGAGGGCGTGACAGTGCCGCCTCAACTTTCACGAAAAGCCGGATATGACGTCATCAAAGACATTTATCAAAAAAATGAAAAAAATGTATGGGGATTTCATACCCAGGAACTCTCATGTCAAATTTCATAAAGATCGGTCCAGTAGTTTAGTCTGAATCGCTCTACACACACACACACACACACACATACACACACACACACACACACACACACGCACGCACGCACGCACATACACCACGACCCTCGTTTCGATTCCCCCTCGATGTTAAAATATTTAGTCAAAACTTGACTAAATATAAAAAGGGCGAGCTCCTCTTGCGGATTAATGTCTCACAGCATGATACCTCCCCTTCAAGACCTTGCGTTTTTAGATTTTTTGTTCATAACCTCTGTAAATGTACCGCCATTTTAAGAACCACTCCTTGTTAAGACCTGGCTTTCTCAAATTTTGGGAGATCTTAAAAGGGAGGTCCGTAGGCCGCGAGAGGAGGAGCGAACCAAGGCTGCCTTCTCCCAGGCGGTTGAGCCAATCAAGATCGAAAGCCTTGATGGTGTCTTTGAATCGCTTGCGTTTAGCACCATGAGAACGCTTTCCCATTGCCAGTTCATGGAAGAAAAACTGCTTGTGGTTTTAAACGTTCATCTGTCGGCCGGGCCGTGCCAAGATGGCGGCCTGCCCATCTGACTCGGCGGGTGTAGATGGTGAATGTGTTCTCTCTGGATGAGAACCTCAGCTCAAGCTCAGTCTCTGATCACCGGCCACCAACGCTTTCTGGGAGACGTTTTCGCTTCATTCATTTGTTTGTTTGTGCGCTATAAAGCCGACCATAATTGGGACGATGTATTTGTTAATGTCTTGTTTTTGTTAAAAAATTAAAACGTTCCAGTACCTTACCATTCTTGTATTTGTCTTTTTCTTGTTCGTGCACTTTGAAGATGATAAACAAATCAAAGGGCTAGCGAGAGAGCGTTTTATTTTAATTTGTTTTTGCTTACATTTTTTGGCTTCTTTTGAATTAAAATTGATGAACCTTTTTCACTTGGATTCTTGATATTCAAAACATCATTACTCGCATTCTTTAGCTAAAAGTACACACAGAGAAAAACAGACGAAAGGCAAAAGTGATGGCTTTCTGTGTGATAGACACCGATTCAACCTCCCTCCTCCCCATTCCAACACCCCCTACCCCCTCCGCCCCTCCATCTCTCGTTATGTGAGCAATCTGTGTGCGCGAGAAGACGCAGCTAAGACGAGACTGCGATCCGGTGCACTGGCAGTTTGGATCCCCCCTGAGAAGAGGGTCACGGGGGGTAAAACAATTCTAGAGCTGTCTGCGGTCCAGCGAGGAAATGGGGTAGCAGGGTGCGAAGCAAGGACCGTTCGGGTCAAAGACTGGATATGGATATTGATCGCTTCGACTCCGGCGGCAGGAGAAGGAAGGGGGTAGGGTTGGATGGAATTGGCAGTAGAAGGAAGAGCTGGAAGGAGAGAAAGTTTGTTCTGATTGGTCTTCGTATGTCTTGGGCTTCATGTCTTCAAACACCGTAGCATTGGGAAGTGGGCGGATGAGAGGGAGACAGGGAGCGAAAAAGACAATTAAGGACTGTTTCTTTTCATTCATCTTTTTTGTTTAATTTTACACAAAATAGTTTTCTTTCAAATCAATCAATCAATCAATCAATCAATTTTCTTCCCCCTTTCCTAACCTAGGTGGTGGGTTCAAGTGCTAGTCTTTCGGATGAGACGAAAAACCGAGGTCCCTTCGTGTACACTACATTGGGGTGTGCACGTTAAAGATCCCACGATTGACAAAAGGGTCTTTCCTGGCAAAATTGTATAGGCATAGATAAAAATGTCCATCAAATACCCGTGGGACTTGGAATAAAGTAAAAAAAATTCCATCTCACACGGCATTAAGTCTCAGGAAACATGAATACACGCATGCAGGAAAAAAAAAATATATGGGTAGCGCCGTATGTATGGCAGCTCGCTTTCCCCAGGGAGAAAGCAGCCCGAATTTCCATGAGGGTAACCTCACTGGACTGTAAATCTTATCCAATCCAATCCAATCCAATCCAATCAATCAATCGATCAATCAATCAATCAATCATTCAGTCAGTTAATCAATCAATCAATAAATCAATCAATCAATCAACCAGTCGGAGTAGGCCATCTTTTGATCCCCCCCCCCCTTCCTCCTACAAAAAAAATCCGAACGCAAATGAGCATAGAGCAAAACAGCAACAAGTTGCCAAATGAACACCCCCATTTAGCTTAAACGGCGCACCCTGAAACAGAAAGCAACACATTATAGCCCTCTCAACACCGCAAGAAAGTACATCCGAGTTTGAAACGATTTGTTACAATGTCTCTTCTATCCCAAACTGTCTTTTTTGCTTCGTTCAAACCACTCCGCATCGTTCTTTTTCCAGGCGACAATGACGTACAAAAAAGGAAAAGGAAAAAAAAGAACCCCCCCAAAAAAACCTCAATTGAAACAGTTGAAAACAATTTGTTACGACGTCTAACTGGTAATTAAGACCAAAAAAATGGCCTCCCGGGAAACTATTTCTTCTGTTTTCAAATGACTAGGTTTTGTTGTTTGAAAAGATATTTGTTCCATACCCCACCCCTCATTTCCACTTCCAGACCCAACACGGTGACGTTTGCTAAAAGTGTCTATACTTTGACAGAGTTCTTAGTCTTTAATCAAATACAATTAATTTTTGTCTCAATAGAATTGTTGATGGAAAAAACCGATATCACGTGGTTTCCTGCATATAGGGAAGCACGCAAGTTCATCTTACAAATTGAAAATGCAAGAAAGAGAGATATTATGACACTCATTTGGTTGATTCAAAAATAAAATTCAGTCATCCATTCGTACATAACATTATTTACATTTCGGTATCAACAACAAGCTATAGTTAAAGGGCTAATAACTTAGAACAAAGGCCCTCAGGTCGCTTCCAAAGATATACCATACAATTCTGCGTTGCAAATATGCTAGCGCGCATGGGGATAGCCTGTGCTTCACTTTTGAAAAGCAAAAGTTTTGAAATCTCAATAAACCGTCGTACAATAGGCCAAAAAAACACTCTTTGTTGGGTTACTTCAACTGAGTTACTGCCCTTGTTTGTGTACGTTACACTGGCGGCGCTTTGGACTACTTTTTTTCCCAGCACAGAATAGAAACAGCGCTCTGAAGCGCATTCACTTACTTTTATTTGATTAATAACCATACGTGTGGAGCGTTTTGATCAAATCGTGCCGTGTGCGTCTAGATTAAAGGCATATGTACTCGATGACTATACACGCTAATTGCTTTACCAACAGCTGGAGACAGACTAAATTAAGTTCCCTGCAAAATATTGTGGTCTAGGACCCCTTAAATGTTGAGATATTTGAATTTTCATTTTGATCTGGATCGTCCTATTTATAGATTTGGCAACACATGTAACGTTGATGCAAGGGAGAGAACACCGCGGCTTTGTTGACATCCTCACTTTTTCAGAGGCTAGAACAAGCTGTAATGCATGTATTATGGTCCGCGCATGGTGACGTATCGTCATTATATGGTCTTATGGTGCGTTTGACATCGATTGTGGGCAAACTACACTTTGTAAACACGGGAGTGCGTTAGTATGCCTTTAAGATACAGTGGATTCACAAGATTTTTCAGATTCTATAAATTCGCCAGACACTCCACCCAAACGGTCAGATGAATAGTATCCCTTTTAGCTGTTGTGACACTGATCTGCACAGCTGAGAAGATTGTGTGTGTGTGTGTGTGTGTGTTTCATGCATGCTATTGTCCCTTTTGACCTCAGATTATTATGTCGAGGCTGTAACACACTTAGTTTTTGTGTGATTTCTGATTGTGGACGTCCGGCAAAAAAACAAAAAACCAAGGGGCAGACCCGGCAAGGAGGCAAAACACACCTGAAATACAAAGCAATGAGCGATTAGCAACGCGGCAATGGCGGTTTCAACCCACAAACTGACGACCAACCGACTCTAGGGCTGAGATGCTCGAAGCAAAACTGGGTGCCACCCAAACGGTTATTGGTTAAAATTGGTTAACATTGACAACATAAGTTAAAGGCATATGTACGCGCTCCCGTGTTTACAAAGTGTAGTTTGCCCATAATCGATGTCAAACGCACCACAAGACCATGTAATGACGATATGTCGCCATGCGCGGACCATAATTATACATGCATTACAGCTTGTTTTAGAGTCTCAAAAACTTTGGATGTAAACAAAGACGCGGAGTTATTTCCCTTGCGTCAACGCTACCTCTGTTGGCAAATCTATAAATAGGACGATCCAGATCAAAATGAAAATTAACATATCTCAACATTGAAGGGGTCCTAGACCACAATATTTTGCAGGGAACTTAATTTAGCATGTCTCCAGCTGTTGGTAAAGCAATTAGCGTGTATAGTCATCGAGTACATATGGCTTTAAAGAGAGGAAACAACACTGAATCGGTCCCGAAGAGTCAAATAGGTTGAAGGGACATAAAAAACAAACAACCAACTAACCATCCAACCAACCAACCAACCAACCAACCAACCAAATCCGGGCCCACCTCAGGAAACTGCAGCTTCCTGACGCATGGAGTTTTTGTCCAACCCCTGCAAACATCCTGGAGGATTACTCCCTTGTCACATCCCAGAGAAAGCAGACCTGACCAGAGGGAGCCGACCTAAGCACTGTGTGCTTGCATGCAGTCTGGCTAGACTACCGCACTCATCCAGCGGGAATGCCAACTTTTCACAGACGTGGTTAGAGGGGGAAGACCTCAGCACCAAACTCGGCCCGGTAGCGACCTGAAACTGATGACCAGCTTTGTGCCATCCACAGACCTGAGCTGCTAACGTCGAATGATGGAAAAATAAACTAATAGGGATCTGTGCTGTCGTCTGACAGCCCCTATGGAACAAGAAGAAGAAGGTACAACAACCATGGCCTTTGTCCCATTGATTACACGATACTAGACCATGGAAATCGCAATCGAGGACAATGACGAGTGTACTATTATAGCCAACTTCGTCAGAACTAACTGCAAGATCACCAGAATCATACTCCATGTAGGCAGGGACCTATATTTAGAACTATGATGTAGGGCACAAATCCAGAAAACGACGACGACGACGACGACGACGACAACGACGATGACGGTGAAGAAGACGAGTGGACCTGGATGGGTTGGTGAATGGAACGGGAGGATGGGGCCAATGGGAATTGCTAATGCCTGGGGTCGAGAAAATATTGAACACTTTTTAGACCTATGCTTCAGTTGATTGCAAAACAGAACCTTTTCAACTAAACCTCCTCTTCCTCCCACACTCAAACTACCCCCCCCCCTCCTTCACACACACAATGAGAGGTACACTAACTCCCCGACCCTCGTCGTTCATGTTTGTTTTGAGAGGTAACCCCGGGCCGCCTCGTGCTAGCTGTTCTGCACGCCACCAGGGGAGGTAATGAGTAAAACACAAGCGCGAGCAACCTTGCGATTGATGGGACTGTCCTCCCTTTGGAGGGGTGATCGGCGGTAAGTCTCGGTGCGCTGCGAGCGCAGAGAAGCAGAGTTATGTCCCGTACCCTGGCGAGGTTTCAAATGAGTAATTGGCAAGACAGGGGTGAGCGGGGGGAAAAGACAGCGTGACTGACAGATTGAGAGGAGTTGAATGAGGAGAAAGCATCGAGGAGGGAACAGGCATTCAGACGGGCGCAAAAGCCCAGTGGTAAGGACGTCGGCTCCCCATGAAGAAGATTCGGGGTTCGAAACCCGCCTGTGCCTGCCAGGGTTGAGATTTTTCCGACCTCCAAGGTAAACCAATAATGTCCAGACCTGTGTACCGTCCTCAGTGTGTTCACGCAAGCACAAAACCAAGCACAGACGGAAAAGATCCCGTAATCCATGTCACGATTCGGTTGGTTACAGAGACAAGAAATACCCAGCATGCACAAAACAGAGTATGACTGCCGAAATGGCGCTTAAAAACCCGGCAATAATGACATGTAAAAGCCCAAGCGAGCCCACTTGGGAATAGACGATTTGGGGAAATACTCCGTCGGGTTGGTATGGGTTGTGGAAGAGTAACCTTTTCTTGCAAAACCTTGCATTATAAACATCTGAGGGGCCAATCACTAGTGAGGGGTGTGTCGGATAGCGGAACCACGAGGGTGTTTCCACACGTTTCCGACGACACACGTTTGAATGTTTGAATGTTTTGCCTGTGTTAGTATGCTTGCAGCTTGTTTAATGTTGTGTTTCGTTGTTCAATTGTGTGCTGAATGCTGCTGCATATGCTTTTTTGCTTTGCTTTGTATGTATATGTATGCTTGTTTGTTTTTTCATATTTTGTTTCATTTTAAAGCGCTTAGAGAACGTAAAGCGCTCTATAAATCTCCCATATTATTATTATTATTAGTGATTAGTCCTAAATGTTTGTACGAGGCTTTATAAGAAAAGGTCATTCTCAACAACGCAAGAGCTGGACCGACAACATCGAGGACTAGACCGTCGCAGATGACCTTTGGTGACCTCCTGTCAATGGGCGTCAACAGAACTGCCCGAGGAGGATGCCTGCTTCTTCTGTCCTCAGGTCGTCATGGCGACTGTCACGTTCCGGGCACGGAGATGCAGACATAAAAGAATGTCTGTGACTGAGATGGTGATGATTATATTTATGCTTCTTTTTCCTTTTGCTGCGGTCCTGACGCAATGCTAAACTGTTAACTTTGTTGACGAGACGAAGAAGTAAGGAACGGTTGGAAGGTATGTGCACATTTTGTTTATAAGCAAATGTTTTTTTCGAAATGGTATTGAGCGAAAAAGGTAAATTATTTGGTTATTTTAATGAAAATTAGAAAAGTGATCAAATTAATTTTGTAGATTATTTCATTTTGATTAAGAAAATGACCATGAGGAAATTTGAATATGGAAAGAAGTTAGATTAAGGTATATTATTGGAATTGGAGTTAAGTATTAGAAGTAAGTTTTTGTGTTATAGCATGTAAAAGTAAATGTTTTAAAAACAAAACAAAAGCAAGAAAAAGATCAATGAAGAAGAATGCTCCCCGACTAAAAAAAAGCCAACAACAAATAAATTTAAAAAAACTGTATCGCTTGCTTGTTTTAGCAGTGTTTTATTCTTCAAGTCGAAAAGCAGAGGGCGAATGCCGTTCTTTGATTAAAAGTGTGCGAAGTTTATCAAAACACCCCAACAAATCGTTCTCTTCGGGCATTCCAAAATGAACTCTGGGAAATGAGCAAAAAGAGCATAAAGGCTGCACCAACCAACCTTCAGAGTATTGTCACTAATCAGGTGAATAAGGTACACACCCACACAAAATGAAGTTTGGCCTTGTTCGAACGGCCTAAACCACATACATGAAGGCAAACTTAAAGAGGTACTTAAATCAACAATCAAACCAACAAAAAACAAAACACAAACAAACAAACTAACAAACAAACACTCAAATAAAAAAAAAACCAATAAAAAACAAACAAAAACAAACAAACAAGCAAAAAACGAAACCGAAAGAAGCAAGCACTATAGAACTGCCCCTCCTCCCCCATTGTTTATTACCAGAAAACTGTCTCTTTTAGGTTTCTTTTTATTTCTAAGAGGAAAAAAGGCTTACAGTTAACATTCTATACCCACACAAAATCAGCTCTTCTTCGAGAAGCACGCTCGTTCGCACCCCACCCTCCCCCCCCCCCCCCCCACCACACACACACCCCACACACACACCTACCCACACACATACACACACACACACATACACACACACACACACATGCACGCACGCCCGCCCGCACGCTCGCACGTACGCTCACATACACACACACACACACACACACATACACACGCACACACGCGCACACACACACACACACACACACACACACACACACACACACATATTCTGCCCCACTACCAACCCTCACCCACCAACATAACGACTATATAAAGCACACTGGAAACCCCACCTATGAAAGACAACCTCAACTCAAAAGCCACACCCAGCTCTCACCCACCTCTATTGAACATTTGTTTTACTTCAGTTACTGGAGCCTTGGCCCTAAAGCCATAGATTTTTTGTTCCACGTCGGCAGTGATCAGAAGACGAACTCATTGACTTTAAAGTCAAGTCAGAGTCAATTTTAAACGCGCAGTCCTTCCTATGAAAACAATTTGACTCACCATCTCAGTTCTGGTCAGGCTTTCAACATGGAATAAGACAATCTCTCCACTCGGACACATACCAACAATCAACCACATTGGGTGCTTCCTGTGCAGTGTTAGATGTTTGTATGGATTACATTCTTAAAGGGCAATATGGCAATGTTAATCTGCAAAATTAATTCATGAATATTAAATTCTCACGCTACACAGGAATCAGACTTGGTTGACTTTTTTGTATGGTCCCAAGTGAAAGGATGTTTATATTCTTATCCCATGTAAAAAAAAAAAAAAAAAAAAAAAAAAAAAAAAAACTCTGGCCGGATCCGAGATCGGTGAGTTGAACTTTTACCACCGGAAGGACTGTGCCTTTGAGTGAAAAGCAGTGCGCACTGTCCTTGTAAACAGACAACGGGTGGGTGGGTCAGGAAACAAAAGCGGGTAGGAGGTCAGCGGGTGTACAACCTCTCGTTTCCAATCAATGTTAGTCACTCAAGCTCGCCCAGGAATTAATGACTGCACTCGGCGACCCCTCCTCACACCAATCACAACTAGATTCATTATGGGGGCGAGGACGCCCCCATTCTATACGGATAGTTTCGAGGTTGACCATGGGCAGCGCCATTTTGTTGTGAAATACGTCATCAGTTTGTGTACACAGGAAGTTGTGACATCCGTCACCCTATGGGAGGTGTGACGTCAAAATTGTTCATCTGTAGAAAGTTGTGAAATCCGTCACCCTATGGGAGGGGTGACGTCAAAATTGGTCATCACAGAGTTTGTGTAACACAGGAAGTTGTGAAATACGTCACCCTATGGGAGGGGTGACGTCAAAATTGTTCAACAAAAACATGATATGTCGCATTGTGCAGGGTCAACTGCAACAAACTCAAACCGAGCCATTCATACCTAGCTGTATTTGAGTGACTTATATACCCGACATTTTTATTTCTTATTTTTAGCACAGGTGTAGGAAAAATCATGAACCAAAATGTTATTTATTTTCTAATTTAACATTTTTTTTACAAATATGACCATGGTCTTTTAAACATACAGTGACATTAAACATTGTTATGTTAAAAAAAAGAAAAAAGAAAAAAAGCTTTTGTGCACAAATCAGAAAATACATTGTACATTTTACCTACAGGCCAAACCGTGAGTGTCTGTGGCAAAGCCCGACCCAGGAAATTGCACTGATTTTATATTTAGATCAGAGAGAAATTGTCAAGAACAGGCGCTTGCATTTGGATGTGTCCAATGATAGTAGGTTTGGTTGTGATCAATCAGAATAATGTAGGAATAAAAATGTATGACAGTTTAGTATGATGACATGTAATTCACATATGCTGAAATATGATATTATACATCATGTAATATTATTATGGCTGTTGCCATGACCATGAAACCCAACAAAGGTTTAATGTAATGTAATTCAAAATACCAAAACCGAGCACCTATTAATCTCGTCTTTGCGCGTGAAGATTGAGGCCGTCTGCCAGCAGCGGTTAGGTCATACAGTGGAACCCCTCTCTAGCGACCTTTAAAATGTTGACAAAAATCGGTCCTTGTGGAGGGGGGTCCTTACAGAGGGAGGGGGGCGGAGTCAGGGGGCCACAAAGAAAGTCAGATTTAAAAAAAAAAGAAAACAGAGAAGTTTGAGTTGCTGACGACCGTTCTCTCTGAAAGCAAACTGCTTCGATTTCATGTTTGTCCTTGGTGTCCACCAGTTCTGGTGCATGTACTACCCTGGCCAAGTTTCCTCTCAAGACATCAAAGAGACCGCCCCAGTATACTCTACAGCCTCTGGGCGAACCACCTCTCATAGCTAAAACTGGGTCAATGACCCCTGGGAAGAAGGTCAGTGTCTATAAAATTTTACTCCTAGGCCTGCGGCCAGGGGGGGGGGGGGGGGGAGTATACCGGTACCATTTGAGAATCAGACCAAATGAGAATTGAACCATTTGAGAACATCCTTTTTTTTCAATCACTACATCGAAGGCCTGCGGCCCGGGGTTCACAAGGGTTGGTTTGTTTGTTTGTTTCAAACCCACACCCATATACACACATTTCCCATTTAAACCATTTGTCGGCCCCCTGTCGATATTTATCGACTAAGTTCCTTGTTGGCACTGCGGATAGAAAGAGAGAAGGGGGATTGTTCTGTGCTATATTGTCCTTTCTTTATATAATCCTTTGAAATTCAGATTCTATTCTTTTTTAGGCCGGTCTTCTGTGAAATGAAATGAACCTAAAGCACTCGTTACTCGTTCTCTGAGAAACAAAAACTGTGACGAGCTTGACGACAACTTTTTCTCTGTCTCTGTCTGTGTCTCTGTTTGTGTGTGTGTGTGTGTGTGTGTCTCTCTCTCTCTCTCTCTCTCTCTCTCTCTCTCTCTCTCTCTCTCTCTCTCTCTCTCTCTCTCTCTCTCTCTCTCATTGAGTTCACAGAATGACAGAGAACATGAGGGAGGAGTGGTAAAACTAACAAGTATCGTGGGAGCGAGGGGGGCGGGGAGTGCTAGCGGGAAGGGAAAATGTATGGGGAGGGGTTTATGACGGGAGGGGCAAACGTTTTCAGAGGAAACGATTGAACGTTCGATCTTTTTTTCGGGAACTATTTATGTGTTGTATTATGGCACACACACACACGCACGCACGGACGTACGCACGCACGCACGTAGCAAGAAAAACTCAACCTCGCACACTCAAGAAAAAGCAAACAAATAACGTCAACGTGAACAAAACCAAAACCACACATACCAAGAAACCCCCAAAACCATGCAACTCATGAAGCATCAAAAACAACAACAACAAACAGCAGCACCCAAACAACAACAACAACAACAAACAGCAGAACCCAAACAACAACAACAACAACAACAACAACAACAACAACAACAACAACAACAACAACAACACTTTCCCCTTTTCGGCAACATTTGACCTTTGAAAAAAAGCAAAGCAATTAAACAAAACCAGATAAGAACATCTCCACAAAGCACGCATACATTTCCAACCCGTGTTTTCTACCTCGGCCCTGGACTGGTATTCAAGAATGCTCTTTAGCGCCACTTGGCCGCATGGTGGCGCTGTTTGACTGAGCTGTAAGTCGCTAATCGGCATTCACGAAAGCCCGTTGTGATCCGCCAAAGTCACGTGACGCCTTCACAGTTACAGGACCTACCCCTCGTCTCTACAATCGCTAACACCGTGTTATCTTCGTGATTCAAGATGGCGGCCTTCATGATGTTGGAATATGCCGAGCCGAGAAGAAATCTGAGAAGAAACCGTATTTTCCGGGATCGCATTCATCCTTTGGATAAATATGACGATGTAGATTTGTACAGAAAGATTTAGTTTTTTTTCTCTCGTCTCTCTTACTTTTGTTTTTTTAAACGGGGAGCATCCTTCTTCATATTTTTTTAAAAATCAAATGTTTACATGTTTAAGTTATCAAACTTTATCAATAAATTAATATCATGGTAACCAAAAAAACAAAACAAAAACCCATTCCTGCCTAATTTAAAAAAAAAATCAATTTGCTATTATAACGTACTCTTTTGCACATGAAGAAAATAAACAAAAATAAACAAATGCCAAAGAGTAAAAAAAATTACGGACAGAGGGTGATTTGAACTCGACTCAATCGCGCATCAGGCGAATGTGAGAACCGTTCGGCTACGGAATCAGTTGATGAAAATGGACACTGTAATGCATTAAAAAAGACGCTAGCACGTTTTCACCAAAAAGCCGGTATGATCGAGCATCGGTTGAAATCTTTCGCGAGCGGTATCTCGTATTTGTCCGCGTTTCGCTGTCAGTCCAGTTAGCACTTCGCTTCCTCTTCCCCTCCATCTCTTCCTCGTGTGCCTGCGCTTTCGCTTGTCCGATGGATGTTCCGTACATGTCGACTGAAGTAAATGTAATGCACACGTGTTCGTTCGCGGAATAAAAGCAATGAAGGCGGATAAGACCTACTGCACGTGCGCACTGAACAGGAAGTGAGGGAAACCCCGTGGTTTATAAATAGACAACCTTGTTAGCTAACAGCGTTCGGAGGGGGACTCGTGAATGCCAGTTAAAATCGGAAGTTAAAGCGTAGTAGCTAAAACGGCTTCAGAATCTGAAACGTAGTTCTGGAATAAAAACACGCGAAGTAGTGGAAGATCTTTGGTTCCAGAATAAAAGCACGCGCACTAGATCTGTGCCTCCTGATTAAGCACGTGCGGCACTGATAAAGTTCCAGACATATATCAGCAACGGGGGCGTGATAACAAGACCAGCGTCCCGCAAAATAGCAAACAGTGGTAAACTAGCCGCCCAAAAGACTTCTGTTCTGCTGGGGCAAGATAAGAGGATGGGGTGAAACAAACAGGTAGCCGCATTCAATGCTGGTGGTAGGTAGTGAAAATTAATGCGCATATTTGTTGGGTAGGGGATGGGGATGGGGGTGGGGGGGGGGATGGAGAGGGGAGAAGATAGGGGAGTTCGGAGGAAGAGGAGGGGTACTGTTGGTTCCTTGCGATTATCAATTTAGCAGAACCCAAAAAAAGAGAACGTTTTTTTTTATACAATTGAATACCTATCATTTATCAACTGACCACCTATGGTCAAGCGTTTACAGTCTAAAATCAATCGATTTACTTACTTCATAAAAAAATAAAATTGCAATTTCGTGACTATGACCCATTTTCTCCTGAGGGTTGTGTGGGGGTACTTTTACTATACCGCGATATAACAGTTGTCTCAGACAAAAAGCTAACAAACATTAATTCCCAGCTTATCCACATTTTGTTTCAGTTTCTCGGTTAATAAAATAAAACCGGAACAAAAACATGCCCGCTACGCTCATCCCATAGTGAGAGAAAAACATTGTTTCTGGACACTCCTAAAATAAGAATACTGTTCTTGAAAAGTAAATGCCCATCGAATGTTTTCCTGTTGAAAGTGAGGCTGTCTCATTAACATGTGCTTGTCCGTCAACTTAAAAAGAGAATCAGATGAATGCTGAATTGGTCTACCATGACCCCCTTGGTTCTCGAGACAACAACAACAACAACAACAACAACAACAACAACAACAACAACAACAACAACAACAACAACAACAACAACAACAACAACAACAACAACAAACACAAAGACCATTAGGTCGACGTACCGCTGACTGTTTTGTTTTGTCTGTAATTACACGTTATAATAACTGACCTTTCTTGTCCTAAAGACAAACATTTTCACTGAAAAGACACAGTGTCAACGAGTGCAGAGCAGGTCACGGTCTTCACGTGCAAGGCAAGCAGACAAAAAGGAGCGGACAGCAGGTGGGGCAATAAGGTACGTTGCACTGGTCTCTCCTCGTTGTTGATTCTCGCCATCTTGAAATCAAAGAGACGACGATTAGAAAGGATCTACTTGAAATTCTTTTCGTGTTGAATGTTTTTTTTTATTTGCTTGTGCGTCCTCTTCAAATACCACTAGATCGTCGTGCCAGCAAATCATTTCTTTGTAAATATGTTAAACGTTCCAATACCTATAACCTTTGTTGTTGTTAGATTTACAAAAAAATCAACGTCTACCCTAAGTCCCCTCGAGGAAACAATCGGGTTCACGTTTTTCACGTGCAAGGGTGGCCGGTTTGCGCAGCAGGTGAGGCTATAAAGTTGCACTGGTCTCTCCTCTTTGTTGACCCACGTGTCTCCATGTGTCAGTCGCACGACAGGTTCTGTTTCAATTACAGAGTTGAAGTACTGAACAGTGACATTGTTACTTATTATAATTGTGACTAAACGGAACTTTCGCTACGAGGTATGGTAAAAATGGGTAACCATACGCGACTCGATCTTGTTTAAATACAGTAGCACGCCAGCTTCTGCATGTCACGTTCAATTATAGAGTTGAAATACTGAACAGTTACTGTGTTACCAATGGGTACCCATATAATAGTGACTAAAGAAAACGTTCGCTACGAGGTATGGTAGGAATGGGTAACCATACTCTTGTTTAAATACTAGTTATCATTCGCTTGTACTCCTAGTTATTACGTTACTAATGGGCGACCAATGGTGATAAAACAGTGCATTTACAGCAAAATATGTCAGAAATGGGTAAGCGTACACTTATAGCTCATTCTGCTAATTGGTAAAATAGTCACTCGTAGTGATCTAATTGATGAGTTATGTCAATAAATAAGAGACAAATAAAGAAACATATGTCACTATCTATAATTTAACCGGAAAACATTCTGCGCTAAACAATCTTCTGCTGCCAATACAAGAGTGCGGTGACTTTGTCTTTTTTGTTTTTATATTTAGTCAAGTTTTGACTAAATATTTTAACATCGAGGGGGAATCGAAACGAGGGTCGTGGTGTATGTGCGTGTGTGTGTGCGTGCGTGTGTGCGTGTGTGTGTGTAGAGCGATTCAGACTAAACTACTGGACCGATCTTTATGAAATTTGACATGAGAGTTCCTGGGTATGAAATCCCCGAACGTTTTTTTCATTTTTTTTGATAAATGTCTTTGATGACGTCATATCCGGCTTTTCGTGAAAGTTGAGGCGGCACTGTCACGCCCTCATTTTTCAACCAAATTGGTTGAAATTTTGGTCAAGTAATCTTCGACGAAGCCCGGACTTCGGTATTGCATTTCAGCTTGGTGGCTTAAAAATTAATTAATGACTTTGGTCATTAAAAATCTGAAAATTGTAAAAAAAAATAAAATTTATAAAACGATCCAAAGTTACGTTTATCTTATTCTCCATCATTTGCTGATTCCAAAAACATATAAATATGTTATATTCGGATTAAAAACAAGCTCTGAAAATTAAATATATAAAAATTATTATCAACATTAATTTGTCGAAATCAATTTAAAAACACTTTCATCTTATTCCTTGTCGGTTCCTGATTCCAAAAACATATAGATATGATATGTTTGGATTAAAAACACGCTCAGAAAGTTAAAACAAAGAGAGGTACAGAAAAGCGTGCTATCCTTCTCAGCGCAAGTACTACCCCGCTCTTCTTGTCAATTTCACTGCCTTTGCCATGAGCGGTGGACTGACGATGCTACGAGTGATACGGTCTTGCTGAAAAAGTGCATTGCGTTCCGTTTCATTCTGTGAGTTCGACAGCTACTTGACTAAATGTTGTATTTTCGCCTTACGCGACTTGTTTGTTTTTACATTTAGTCAAGTTTTGACTAAATGTTTTAACATCGAGGGGGAATCGAAACGAGGGTCGTGGTGTATGTGCGTGCGTGTGTGCGTGTGCGTGTGTGTATGTGTGTAGAGCGATTCAGACTAAACTACTGGACCGATCTTTATGAAATTTGACATGAGAGTTCCTGGGTATGAAATCCCCGAATGTTTTTTTCATTTTTTTGATAAATGTCTTTGATGACGTCATATCCGGCTTTTCGTGAAAGTTGAGGCGGCACTGTCACGCCCTCATTTTTCAACCAAATTGGTTGAAATTTTGGTCAAGTAATCTTCGACGAAGCCCGGACTTCGGTATTGCATTTCAGCTTGGTGGCTTAAAAATCTGAAAATTGTTAAAAAAAAATACAAATTTATAAAACGATCCAAATTTACGTTTATCTTATTCTCCATCATTTGCTGATTCCAAAAACATATAAATTTGTTATATTCGGATTAAAAACAAGCTCTGAAAATTAAATATATAAAAATTATTATCAAAATTTTTTTCGAAATCAATTTAAAAACACTTTCATCTTATTCCTTGTCGGTTCCTGATTCCAAAAATATATAGATATGATATGTTTGGATTAAAAACACGCTCAGAAAGTTAAAACGAAGAGAGGTACAGAAAAGCGTGCATGCTATCCTTCTTAGCGCAACGAATACCCCGCTCTTCTTGTCAATTCCACGGGCACTGCCTTTGCCACGGGCGGTGGAGTGACGATGCTACGAGTATACGGTCTTGCTGCGTTGCGTTGCGTTCAGTTTCATTCTGTGAGTTCGACAGCTCGTGACTTGACTAAATATTGTATTTTCGCCTTACGCGACTTGTTTGTTTTGTTTTGTTTTGTTAGACGCCATGACACTCGCGAATTACCCATATAAAGCGTCACGAGAGCCACTTGAGTCCTAGATTATTTTTTTTAACTGCAGAGAACAGTTTGAAGTTTCCCAGTCGTGGATCTTAGTTCACAATGGCGAAAGTTCAAGGACGAGAACACGATGAAATAAATGCGTTCGAAAGATCATTTTGTTTCTCTGTCTTACTAATTATCACTGATGGCGAAACCAGAAAATCAACGGAGGCCAGATTCCTATCTTTAAAAGTAATTGCCGCAACGTTTAAATCCGCACCAAAAAATTTCAACTGTCAGTTAAGTCCCCCAGACTGAGGTGTTCTCGGAAAGAGGACATATGTGATTTCGAGGTCATTTTAAGGTCAATGTACTTTGAGAAAATACGAGTACCCAGAACAAACAACTACCCGACTGCCATTGGCAGGTGCGGACTATAAGGTTCCAGCAGGACATTCCCTGGCTGTTGATTTTGCCAGACATGACTGGTGGCAGCCCTCTCCCCTCGGACTTGTGTGCTTGTTTGAGGAGGACATGTTTAGTAGGGAAATGTGTACTCATTGCCCTTGAGGAGGCCTCTGATCTGGAAACTTCAGAATCCTTCCTGAAGCTTAACAGCCACCATGAAAGCGTCATTTATTCACTCTTTTACTTGGATCCACAGTTTATGAGAGGACCTGCAAATCTGGAACTCGTCCGGTCTTCAGCCAGTGAACGGGGTGGACAGATTTTCGGACAGCTATAGGACAGGATGGAAGTTGGTTAGTTTATCAAATGAGGGCTTACGGTAAAGGTTAAAGAGATATACATGATTAAAATCCTTATTGAGCGTTTGTTTGCACTCAGTATATTTTCTCGTATGTATAATGACCTGCCAATTAAGACCTGACAAAATGTCGCTAAATGACCAGGCTTTCGCGTTAAGTTAGGTTATTAGAAATCTGTTTAAAATTATGTTGAATATACTATGCCATTGATTAAGAAATCAGATTGAATGTTTTTGGTCAAGGATTGGTTTAAACTGTTTTATTTAACGTTTGTGCATTATTTACAAAAAACGCATATTGAGTAAACAACAACAAGCATAATGCTTATAGTGGTGTTCACTATTTCTAGAAAATTACATATAATATAAATGGCGGCTATTGTACAGTTTAAATGAAAAGCTTGCAAACACGAAAAAAAAAAATGAATGAAAATTGTACATCAAAACAAAAATCCGTTTGGGAATACATATATAATATTTATGGTGTTTGCGAGTAAGAGATAGGGAGGGAGAGAGGGAGGGAGGGAGGGGGAGAGAGGGGGAGAGTGAGAGAGAGAGAGAGAGAGAGAAAGAGGGAGAGAGACAGAGAGAGAGAAAGAGAGAGAGAGAGAGAGAGAGAGAGAGAGAGAGAGAGAGAGAAAGAGAGAGAGACAGAGAGAGACAGAGACAGAGAGAGAGAGAGAGAGAGAGAGAGAGAGAGAGAGAGAGAGAGAGAGAGAGAGAGAGAGAGAGAGAGAGAGAGAGAGAGAGAGACGAGTAGACGTGTCGATTTTGGTTTCACTTTACATGTTTATCTGTTCGAAACGGCCGGACTGTCCAATAAATTCCTGCACTGTTAAAATTTTTGTTTTGTTAAGGATTATGTCGAGGAATAAATAACATGCCAGTTTTAATATGACCACTCCCAAGTTCTGGCATAGGAGGTATCTTCTTCGCTGCCAACCTATAGCCAACCGAGCTCACTTTTTTGTCATATGTCCGCCTCCTACCCCCTCCCTCCTCCACCTCCTCTTCCCCTCCGCATCTCCCGTCCTCCTATCTAATTGCCCTCCACGCCTGTCCTCATTCTTTGAATATTTCACTTTGTTTTCCTCATCTTCTTCTCTTTCTGCGTTGTCAATGAACCTCCTCCTCCATGGCCCATTACACGTCACAACAGCTCAGCAGGGGTCAGTGAGTGCTCTGCGGCGGCTCGCTTTCCAACGGCTACCGTTTTGTTCTTCTTCTGTTTCCATGCATAATGTACGACGCAAAAGCGAGATGCTTTGAAGTGAGACCGTTTGCGGTTGACGCACGGATCGGATGCTAGCCGAAACTACCCGTGTCGTGTTTCTTTTACAAGAGAGCTGCGGCCGACCTAGACCATTAAATCAGTCGACCCTGTGATGCTTTCGTTACTGCAGTAGTGACGATGAGGTTTCTATCCTGAAGTCTGTGATCCCTTTTGAACTTTTTGCACTTGATGTGGATGTCATGCAGGGTCACCACAATACATTAATTTGCCAACTCGCACCCATCCAGCTTGCACTATTTATATGTTTAAAATGCGTATGACGGAGCCTAAACTGAATGGCTCAAGCAGAGACGGCTTTTGGCGTTCTACGAAGAGGCCCAATGCACGAATTTCTACCATGAGGGCAATAACTTCCTCTCCGTAAAAAAATAAATAAATACAAAATAAATAAAAGAAAGAAATCTAAAAAAAAAACTAAAATAAACATTGCTGACGTTTCAGCAAACCATCAATCTCGATAACATTTCAAAACGCCGCCATATAATTAACTTATAAAACAACATTGTTTGCCCCCCTTCTCTCGGACCGACAATTTGTTCAACATCTGGTCCTGATATATAAACCGATACTTTTTGTCCAATGGATATTTGACTAAATCTCGTTTCAGAACTAAGCCTACATGTGTTACGGGATTCAAGGACAAGACCATTTTGCAATGATTTTACGCGGCACAAGAACTTCTTATAAACAATATGTTGCAAGCCACAGCATGAAAAGAAAAAAAACTAAAGAGAAGAAATAATTCCCGCCTTGCATGCAGTTATTGAGAACTTCTATACAAACGGATATACACTCGTAATAGGATGGGCATACATTATCTGTACTTATATTCTCATAATGTGTAGATGTGTGGTAACGCTAGCACTTTAGTATTTATATTTATGTTTACTCACAGGAACACACTGTGTTTATCATGTGCCACAACTCTTTTCTTCTCACATCGGGCTGTGTTCAAAACATAAGCGCGTTAAAAAGTGGAACAATTCGATTTAGAGTGTAACCATGCAACACCAAAGCAACACGACTGCCTGCACTGAAACGCTACACGAAACCTATTTCAGGTTGCATTCCTGCTGTCATTCTAGATGTTGGTCTACATCTTCCATACCCCCGTCTCCCCTATCAATTCTGATCCCGCAATAGATTTCTTCTAATCCCGCTCAGTGCGGGAACTTTCTGCAGGAGTACAGAAAGGGGTCACGTCTCAACTGTTTCACTTACCTGTGTACCAAACCTCCTTCCTCAGTCCCGCCATTGCTAGCGACACCTGTCGGGAGGGCAACGCACTAAATGCAATTATCTCCCCGCACCAGTCAAAAGGGGCGGTAATTAATGAAAGTGGTAACTCTAGCACCGCATGTAGCAATTACTAATGGAAAATGGTAACTAGAGCTACCACTGGCATTCTGCTTTCAACTCCACAGCTCAGGTGGTTCAGATCCAAATCTATTTGATCACCCAGTGTTTTTTTCCTGGACAAGTCCTTGAAGAAAGAGACAAGCAAAGAAATAAGTCGCGTTAAGCGATATCAAAACATTTTATCAATCTTTTCGCTTGAAACTTAAAGATCGACACTGAAAACTTGGGACCAGTTAATATCACCGAGTGTTCTAATAATAAGGCCTGACTAGCCGAAACCCGTAAACCGAGACTGTACATCCTGGTCAAGCTGATCTCGGCGAAATATGCTACCAATTTGAAATGCAACTCCATAGTCCGGATCGGGGCAAAGATTGTTTGACGAAAAATTGAAGTATTTTGAATTAAAGAATGCGGTCACCACAGTGCAGCCTGAACTTTTGTAAAAAGCCGGATATGACGTCATCAAAGAAGTTAATCGAAACAAATATCTATATTCTGGCTGCTGCCTTGCGCAGAGTGGAGATTTTGTTGATTTAATTTCGAAGGCTTGAAGGTGTCAGTTACGAAAATTAATTCAGCAAAAAAGCGTGTGGCCAAGTCACGGTGTCAAAATGTGGACGGATCTGTGGAAAGTTACTAGATCGTTCACACGGTAGAGGAGGTCTCTGTGAGAGAAAGTACACTGGAACCCCCTTTTATAAGACCACCGAATATCTGGGGGGAAAATCAGGTCATAAAAGGGAGGGAGTCTTAAAATTGAGGTCAATTTACAGACGTTATGGACTGACAATCTGGCAACAGCAAGGACTCTTTTAAGCAGACAGACATTACCTCGCCGGCATCTTAATTGCATGCGAGATTCATCAACGATTTTGAGATAAGTTCATTATTTGCACCATTAGTGTGTGTCTGTAAGCCTATGTCTACTTAAAAGACCAGTGGGTCGACGTACTGTGAATGAAACGTTTTGTTTAGTCAATCATTTTACGTTCTAATAACCTATAATTCTTGCTTTTATATTTAGTCAAGTTTTGACTAAATATTTTAACATCGAGGGGGAATCGAAACGAGGGTCGTGGTGTATGTGCGTGCGTGCGTGCGTGTGTCTGTGTGTGTGTGTGTGTACAGCGATTCAGACTAAACTACTGGACCGATCTTTATGAAATTTGACATAAGAGTTCCTGGGTATAAAATCCCCATACATTTTTTCATTTTTTTGATAAATGTATTTGATGACGTCATATCTGGCATTTAGTGAAATTTGAGGCGGCAATGCCACGCCCTCATTTTTCAACCATATTGGTTGACATTTTTGTCAATTAATCTTCGACGAAGCCCGGGGTTCGGTATTGCATTTCAGCTTGGTGGCTTAAAAATTAATTAATGACTTTGGTCATTAAAAATCGGAAAATTGTAAAAAAAAATAAAAATTTATAAAACGATCCAAATTTACGTTTATCTTATTCTCCATCATTTGCTGATTCCAAAAACATATAAATATGTTATATTCGGATTAAAAACAAGCTCTGAAAATTAAATATATAAAAATTATTATTAAAATTAAATTGTCCAAATCAATTTAAAAACACTTTCATCTTATTCCTTGTCGGTTCCTGATTCCAAAAACATATAGATATGATATGTTTGGATTAAAAACACGCTCAGAAAGTTAAAACAAAGAGAGGTACAGAAAAGCGTGCTATCCTTCTTAGCGCAACTACTACCCCGCTCTTCTTGTCAATTTCACTGCCTTTGCCATGAGCGGTGGACTGACGATGCTACGAGTATACGGTCTTGCTGAAAAATGGCAGCTACTTGACTAAATATTGTATTTTCGCCTTACGCGACTTGTTTGATTCTGAAATTTGGAACGTAATTTGCAGTCTCTGTCTGATTTTGGATTTAAAAAAAACAAAGTCTTAAAAAGGGGAAGTCTTAAATAAAAGGGGTATTAAACGGTGGTGGTAGTGAGGGGGGGGGGATGTTCCACAAGAATACGCATTACGATTTGAACTCTGCAAACCATTTATGCCATCTTGACACCCCTCCCCCGTTCATCCCTCCCTCCCCTCTCTACATAGAATAAAAATACAAAGTACAAATTAATATTCTCCACAACTGTGAACGCACACAGTATTTGTTTATGCGGATATGTCCCAATAAACAAAACGGGAGGGAAGCCAAGTACAGCTTTCAAGCAAACGTTGTGCACTCGCCTATTAGCCAAGACATTAATTTTATGGGTTTGAACCTCCAACCTTACGACATCTGGGCTGCATAAAAAGCCAAAGCGCGCATGAAATGGATTTTATGAGTCGTAAAAACCTCCCTTACAGACAATCGCAACTGCAAAACCGCACATAAAAATGTTATGGGTCATCGTTATTTGGTTCAGTTTAATGATATGATTGTGATTATACTCGTGTCTAGGACATAAAATGCAGTGGAAACTGCACCAGGCTTGAACTTGTACGACTAACAGTTATGTCGTAAAAACTACATAAAAACTGTGACTCAGTGCTGCTTCTTCCGCCCTGCATGATCGCTCTTATACTTCATGGCTTCTTTCGCCCTGCATGATCGCTCTTATACTGCATGGCTTCTTCCGCCCTGCCTGATCGCTATTATACTGCATGGCTTCTTCCGCCCTGCATGATCGCTCTTATACTGCATGGCTTCTTCCGCCCTGCATGATCGCTCTTATACTGCATGGCTTCTTCCGCCCTGCATGATCGCTTTTATACTGCATGGCTTCTTCCGCCCTGCATGATCGCTCTTATACTGCATGGCTTCTTTCGCCCTGCATGATCGCTCTTATACTGCATGGCTTCTTCCGCCCTGCATGATCGCTTTTATACTGCATGGCTTCTTCCGCCCTGCATGATCGCTCTTATACTGCATGGCTTCTTTCGCCCTGCATGATCGCTCTTACACTGCATGGCTTCTTCCGCCCTGCATGATCGCTATTATACTGCATGGCTTCTTCCGCCCTGCATGATCGCTATTATACTGCATGGCTTCTTCCGCCCTGCATGATCGTTCTTAAACTGCATGGCTTTCTTACGCCCTGCATGATCGCGACTTATACTGCATGGCTTCTTTCGCCCTGCATGATCGCTCTTATACTGCATGGCTTCTTCCGCCCTGCATGATCGCTCTTATACTGCATGGCTTCTTCCGCCCTGCATGATCGCTTTTATACTGCCTGGCTTCTTCCGCCCTGCATGATCGCTCTTATACTGCATGGCTTCTTTCGCCCTGCATGATCGCTCTTAAACGGCATGGCTTCTTTCGCCCTGCATGATCGCTCTTATACTGCATGGCTTCTTCCGCCCTGCATGATCGCTCTTATACTGCATGGCTTCTTCCGCCCTGCATGATCGCTCTTATACTGCATGGCTTCTTCCGCCCTGCATGATCGCTCTTATACTGCATGGCTTCTTTCGCCCTGCATGATCGCTCTTAAACGGCATGGCTTCTTCCGCCCTGCATGATCGCTCTTATACTGCATGGCTTCTTCCGCCCTGCATGATCGCTCTTATACTGCATGGCTTCTTTCGCCCTGCATGATCGCTCTTATACTGCATGGCTTCTTCCGCCCTGCATGATCGCTCTTATACTGCATGGCTTCTTTCGCCCTGCATGATCGCTCTTATACTGCATGGCTTCTTTCGCCCTGCATGATCGCTCTTATACTGCATGGCTTCTTCCGCCCTGCATGATGGCTCTTATACTGCATGGCTTCTTTCGCCCTGCATGATCGCTCTTAAACGGCATGGCTTTCTTTTGCCCTGCATGATCGCTCTTATACTGCATGGCTTCTTTCGCCCTGCATAATCGCTCTTATACTGCATGGCTTCTTCCGCCCTGCATGATCGCTCTTATACTGCATGGCTTCTTTCGCCCTGCATGATCGCTCTTATACTGCATGGTTTCTTCCGCCCTGCATGATCGCTCTTATACTGCATGGCTTATTTCGCCCTGCATGATCGCTCTTATACTGCATGGCTTCTTCCGCCCTGCATGATCGCTCTTATACTGCATGGCTTCTTTCGCCCTGCATGATCGCTCTTATACTGCATGGCTTCTTCCGCCCTGCATGATCGCTCTTATACTGCATGGCTTCTTTCGCCCTGCATGATCGCTCTTATACTGCATGGCTTCTTTCGCCCTGCATGATCGCTCTTATACTGCATGGCTTCTTCCGCCCTGCATGATCGCTCTTAAACTGCATGGCTTTCTTACGCCCTGCATGATCGCTCTTATACTGCATGGCTTCTTTCGCCCTGCATGATCGCTCTTATACTGCATGGCTTCTTCCGCCCTGCATGATCGCTCTTATACTGCATGGCTTTCTTTCGCCCTGCATGATCGCTCTTATACTGCATGGCTTCTTTCGCCCTGCATGATCGCTCTTATACTGCATGGCTTCTTTCGCCCTGCATGATCGCTCTTATACTGCATGGCTTCTTTCGCCCTGCATGATCGCTCTTAAACGGCATGGCTTTCTTTTGCCCTGCATGATCGCTCTTATACTGCATGGCTTCTTTCGCCCTGCATAATCGCTCTTATACTGCATGGCTTCTTCCGCCCTGCATGATCGCTCTTATACTGCATGGCTTCTTTCGCCCTGCATGATCGCTCTTAAACGGCATGGCTTCTTTCGCCCTGCATGATCGCTATTATACTGCATGGCTTCTTCCGCCCTGCATGATCGTTCTTAAACTGCATGGCTTTCTTACGCCCTGCATGATCGTTCTTATACTGCATGGCTTCTTCCGCCCTGCATGATCGCTCTTATACTGCATGGCTTCTTCCGCCCTGCATGATCGCTCTTATACTGCATGGCTTCTTCTGCCCTGCATGATCGCTCTTATACTGCATGGCTTATTTCGCCCTGCATGATCGCTCTTATACTGCATGGCTTCTTCCGCCCTGCATGATCGCTCTTATACTGCATGGCTTTCTTTCACCCTGCATGATCGCTCTTATACTGCATGGCTTCTTCCGCCCTGCATGATCGCTCTTATACTGCATGGCTTCTTTCGCCCTGCATGATCGCTCTTATACTGCATGGCTTCTTTCGCCCTGCATGATCGCTCTTATACTGCATGGCTTCTTCCGCCCTGCATGATCGCTCTTATACTGCATGGCTTCTTTCGCCCTGCATGATCGCTCTTATACTGCATGGCTTCTTCCGCCCTGCATGATCGCTCTTATACTGCATGGCTTCTTTCGCCCTGCATGATCGCTCTTATACTGCATGGCTTCTTTCGCCCTGCATGATCGCTCTTATACTGCATGGCTTCTTCCGTCCTGCATGATCGCTCTTATACTGCATGGCTTCTTCCGCCCTGCATGATCGCTCTTATACTGCATGGTTTCTTTCGCCCTTCTTATCTTTTATTTTCTCCCCTCTTGTTATTGTGTTTTTTTGTTTGCAACTTTGCATTTTGAGTTCACCAAACCTTCTTCCTGAATTTTGCATTCCTTTTTAGTTTCATCATGCACCTTCACCTCATAAATGAGTAACGTTTTAGCGGCTCCAACACAACATTCCTTTTTTTCTGCTGATGTTTTGCTGACGTTCAAAACAGCATTGACGGATTAGAGACCTAGGCCAAATCTGGTCTAGTGTAAATATTTTGTTGTTGTTTTAAACTGAAGTTAAATATATTTTTCATTTTTATTTTGTATATTGTATTCATGAATATGTGTTTCTTTTGGTTTCTTTCTTTTAATACGACACCAATTAAAGACATCTGATTCATTTGCCTTGCCTTGGTGATAGCTTTCTTCCAATTTCAAAGTTTAAGAGGTTTTATCACGGGCGAATAAATAAGGTTTATTTTGTTAAGCACATGCAAGCACATGCCACGCCTCAAATGTTTGCTTTATTAATGCTGGTTCTGTAGGAGCTACTAAATAAACGCTCGGCTGGTTTTTTTTTTAACAAACACTCTGACATGTGAAGCTGGGCGCCATTTGCCATCTGCCAACAACAAAAATATATAAATTTGCCTCAGCGTTGCTATATAGTTAACAAGCGCACAAGCCCTATTAATCGACACAATTAAGTCAATCGAATTGTCGAGGCGTGTTGTGTGTGGAGCGAAGTGATGCTGGCTAAAAAAAACATTTTTTTGTGAAGAAGCAATTTGGAGAAGTTTCTGGCGAATTTAACATTAGATAGTCCAAGGGACATTCGCTGAGCTTTAATTTAGACACACCTGCAATGATTACTTCGTGACTCTGATATGAGATCGTTTGTTTTGCCACGAAGTGTCCCAGATCACAGGACTCTTCAAGTTTGGTATACCACACACGCCAAGAATCACAAAATTGAACTCATATCATATCATCTGTAAAATTAACGCAGGTGCCTTTTAGTTTTCTGGCTGATTCAGAGGTTCAATGACACAAGGAAACACTTGCCATCGCGTCAAACTAGGCTTACATACCGAGTTGTCATCATTTTCAGGACCTTTGATTTATAACGAGCGGGGTGACAAAAATCTTGTCTTCCTGCAAGGCATCAGACATCGTATCGACGACGACGACAACAACAACAACAACAACAACAACAACAACAACAACAACAACAACAACAACAACAAACAACAACAACAAACAACAGCAAAAAAA
>NC_090245.1:31732562-31752562 GCF_037325665.1 Littorina saxatilis | reverse complement strand
GCTAAGATATGCTTATAGTACATCTTTTTTATGTAAATGTGCTTGAGCAATCTAAAAGAGGGGGGTAGTGGAAGAGAGAGAGAGAGAGAGAGAGAGAGAGAGAGAGAGAGAGAGAGAGAGAGAGAGAGAGGAAGAGAGAGAGAGAGGAAGAGTGAGAGAGAGAGGAAGAGAGAGAGAAAGAGAGAGAGAGAGAGATAGGGTAGGGACAGACAGACATACGGACGGACGGACGGACGGACGGACGGACGGACGGACGGACGGACGGACGGACGGACGGACGGACGGACGGACGGACGGACTGACTGACAGACAGACGGACAGACAGACAGACAGACAGAGGCAGACAGACAGACAGACAGACAGACAGAAAATGAGGGTTGCTATGATCAGGTGAATTTCCCACTGCTCCAGTTAAAGTTCCACTGCGAGCGAGCGAGTGCTTGCTCATAAATCTCCCCATTTCTCGAACTGTCAGTTTTCTTCGTGGATGAAAAAGTTCAGTAAAATAGCGCTCAGTACGTGTCTGGCTGGCTCCGTTTCTGGCAATCTTACAAATTCAATCAAGTGCATATTTAAAGGAACACAGAACCGTGGACTTTTATTGTTAAGGGGTGTGCAAAGCGTGTGTAAACATGGTCAGGTCAAGATGTATTGTTGCTTGATTCTCAAGTTTTGGTTTGAAAAATGATGTTTTCAGAGTGTTTTTGTCTAGTTACCGAGTTCAACGATTCTATATTCGGTTCGACAGTAATATAATTGATTGGTTTGTTTGTTTTTTAAATTGCTAGTTCACTGACAACGATTTTCACAATTGGAAAGCATTTTAAGCAATCTGGTAAGCATCAATTAGATCCCTGCGCCTTGAGTCTGGAGATACGCGCGCGATATAAGACTTCATATAACAATTAATTGTACGACATTCTGCTTTTATTGTTCTAAATTCGTCGACTTTAAAATATATTTTGTTTAACTTCAATGCATTTTAAAACTTGCACACAGAAAAGAGTCTTTGCCAACAATGAAAAGAATACTACCCTCATTAGCATTTAACGATATTGCTATTCTGACACAATGCACACCATGATCCTATCAGTCTAGAAAATTCAAGATTCGGAAATGTACGGCAAATTTATGATACATTGCCTAACATCTATATTATATGATTGTGGTAATTGAAGTAACAGAGTGTAACTTTGTGTTTATATGCTAATTGATTAAAGAATATATTTATTTTAACATGCATGACTGTCAACATGATGTCATGATAGTACAACTGCTATGAAAGCAATACGAACTGTTCACTACAATTTTTTGCAAGAATAATTGGCAGAATTTTGTCTGTGAAAGCCACACTAATGCACCAAGTAACAACTGAACAGTAGTATAACTGCCCTAAGCGTTACTTACTTTATTCGTAATTGCCACCCTAATACTTCAAGGATTGTTCAAGGGGCAACTAAAATTATGCTTTCGATACATTTTTAGCTGTGTTCACAATCCGGAATGCAGTGAATCGCTTTAAAAGTCATTTTCCACCCCATCGATATGGCATATCGTGTGTTATCCTCTGTGCCACCGTCATTCCCCAGCGCGGCGGGAAAGAGTGCAACGCCGTGATAGATGGGTGGGAGTTACGGAATAGAGAGATACATGACGGATGCCTCTGCACGGGTGCTGGCTCGCATTCTTACCCGAATTGTTATGTTCCTCCATCCCCCCCCCCCCCCCCCAACACCCCTACCCCGACCTGCGCCATTCGACACCTGTTCCTCCTCCGTCGTGTCATAACATTGTTTTTCTCTCTCGCTGATTGATTTTTCTTTGAAAGAAATCAAGTATTTTTTAATTATGCAGATTCCATGACGATCGCAGGCTGGTCTACGTTCTCGTTGTTCATCGCGTGCCCACCCACACCCACACGTACCCACACCCACACCCACTAGTAAGCTTTCTTCATCTGTATCAGCCTATCCGACCATTCCAATCCTATTAACATTGATAAAGTTAATAACGTACGTGTTGATTAGTTTTTGTGTTGAAAACAATGTCTATTTTGGAAGCTTGGGAATTTTGGAAATTCCGAGACGGATACGTGGTTATACTTAATTGAGCGCTTGTTGACATCTTTACCGACTTTCATATTTTTAGACCTTGGAGAATGTGGGCACCCGGGAACACGAGCAATTATCGAAATAAAAGGAACCGTCATGAAATGTATACGTTACACATATCAGCAACTTCATTTCTTAAACTGGAAAATTAAGGGTAAGAATCGTTTCATTTGTTTCCAATGGGGATAAATTGCAGGGAGTGGGAGGAGGGTCAGGAGATTGGTGGGGGAGGGTCCAGATGTTTAATTCATAGGCAGCCAAAGGGAGATGATATATGGGGAAACTGTATTTATGATACTTATTATGCTTACTTCTCTAAAATGAGAACTGAACAGTCGGCGATGTATTACTTTCCAAGCTTATAATTATATATACTTAAAATACTATTGTGGATGTTTTTACCGTATTTTAAAAATCAAAAACAAAATACTATTGTATTACTGTTAAATTTGTTTGACCAGGGTAGTATTGTAAATTACACGTTCCTCCGAAATCCCCCTCCCCCCACCCTGTATAAGACTTCTCCTTCATCCCTCTACGGTTTATCTTGAAGCTGTGGTGACTTGTTAGCTAGAAACAGCATTGTTTTTTAATGTTCACCTATTGCAACAGAAGGTTTTGTACGATTTTTTAAACCATTTTTTGTTGTTCTGCAAAACCATCTTTCTTTACCATTCTGTCTATTCTTAAGTGGCAGTGGTAACTACTTTTGAGCACAAAACAATTATTTGTTCCTGGAAATCGCACATATCGAAAAGGATGCAATCACTGTACGAAATCTTGGCTAAGATTCCTACAATTATGTTTCGTTTAGCAAAACCGCTTTTTTCCAATACTGCTCGCTTACACTCATTTGGCTTCTCTAGAAATAAAGAAATAAAAAACAAAAAAACTTGTGTATTTCAGACATTTGTGTTTACAAAGATGTCGTTACATGAAGAATGATTGTGTACGCAGTGTTGGCTCGTACTCAGCGACGTTTTGGTTTGACCCTACTTATTACTGCACGCCTGCATACAAGAAATTATTCTCAGTTTCAAGAAAGATTAATTGCAGTGTTGCTTTTTTTGGTCTTCTTTATTGTCTTTAACAACATTTTGGCTTAAGTTTTAAGGAAACCGGAAGTTTTTGTTTAATGAGTTTACCAAGAGCGAAACAGAAGCTGACGTTTGCTTTTTTGTTTTTGTTTGTTTACTTGTTCGTGTGTGTGCATGTTTGTTTTTGTTTGTTTGTTTGTTTGTTGTTATTTTCTTTGCTTCGTTCGTGTGTTTTGGCAACTTATATACACCGTTTCGACAGCACCTTTAATTTTTTTAATTTTCTTCCTCGTTTTTTTTTCTTTTTCAGAATTATTTTAATTTTACTTCTTCTTCTGCATTTTCTGTCAACTTGTGGGGTCTCTATACAGGGCTGCCGTGTGTTGACAAAACCGAGTAAGTCCACTGAAGCTACTTCCGAGAAAAACGACTTTTACTGTTTGATAAAATGTCTCAAAAGTGATGATTATCTAGATCAACCCACCGAGATAATAAGATAAATAGCATCAATTTACGTTTAAACCCCGATTTTCATAATAATCTAATGGATGGTTTTGGTTTTGTTGGGCATTTTGTGGACTTACTTGGTTGTACCACTTTTTCCCCCAATATCAGATCCAACAAAAAAAATGGGCAGATCTAAGCAAGCGGACTTACTTGGTTTTACCGAAATATTTGGAAGAAGTGTTGTCAAGAGAAATGACAAAACAGTGAAAATAACACTTCGAATTTGCACAAGATGGAAAGTGTTTGTTTGTTTGTTTGTTTGTTTGCTTAACGCCCAGCCGACCACGAAGGGCCATATCAGGGCGGTGCTGCTTGGACATATAACGTGCGCCACACACAAGACAGAAGTCGCAGCACAGGCTTCATGTCTCACCCAGTCACATTATTCTGACACCGGACCAACCAGTCCTAGCACTAACCCCATAATGCCAGACGCCAGGCGGAGCAGCCACTAGATTGCCAATTTTAAAGTCTTAGGTATGACCCGGCCGGGGTTCGAACCCATGACCTCCCGATCACGGGGCGGACGCCTTACCACTAGGCCAACCGTGCCGGTAGATGGAAAGAGAGAGAGAGGAGAGAAAGCAGGGGGGGGGGGGGGGCGGGAGGGATGGACGGAGGGAGAGATAGAAATAAAGGGAGGGAGGGAAATAGAGAGATGGAAGGAGGGTTGGAGATAGGGAGAAAGAGAGGGAAGGTGAGAGGGAGGGGGGGAGAGATAAATGGGGAGGAAGAGAGAGATGTAGGAATGGACAGAGAGGGCGGGAGGGAGAGAGAGGAGGATGGCTTGATGGAATGAGTGAGAGGGGGGAGGGAGAGAGAGGAGGGAGGGAGAGAGACTTAGTGGGATTGAGGGAGGGAGGGAAGAAGAGAGAGAGGGAGGGAGGGACAGAAATAGTGGGATGTAGGGAAAGAGAGAGGAGGGAGAGAGGGGGGGAAGAAAAAAGGGGGAGGAGGAAGTGTGGTAGGGATGGAGTGAGGGAGAGAGAAAAGAGAGGGGAGGGAGGGAAAGAGATATCACAAGCAACCGTTTTTTATGTCCATCGAGACTGCAGAAAACAAGAGCAGTTATGCGATCTTTCGCAATTTTTATAGCCACGGATTGTCCTCTTTTCAGATGTCTTTATGTTGGTGCTGTCTGGTAACGCTCGGAAGTAAATTCCCGTCTCATCATCCTTCCACTTAGATGCAGCATCGACGTCGGCGTCCTTAGCCCCTCCATGCACTTTGTGGAAAAGCAATCCATTCCTCTGCTTCCATCTTGTGAACCATCTGTCGCTTTAAATTCATGATGATCCAACGCTTTTGCCAATTCTTCAGCTTTATCACAGAGCAGCGGTCCACGAAGAGGGGCGCCTTTGGCTCTCATTTGCTGAAACCATCTGAGAAGACCCTCCTCAACTTCTTTGTCTTTACCAAACCGCTGTCGTTTTCTCATTGGAGAATCTTTATCGGCGCTTTCATTGTTTTAGCCTTTCTTCGTTCTTCAAAATGTTCAATGGCAAAGTCCTGGACACCCCCAGGTTTGCCTTCCCTTAAGCTACATGCAGGAAGATCTTTAAATTTCTTGTAAATTTCCAGTTTCTCGTCTGTTGTCAAATCCTGGCGTTTTCTTTTCGGCATGTTTGATTCAATCCCTCTTGTTGCCAATCCGATAGAAAACAGTAAACTGATTTAATTTAGTCATGAACACAACACGCGATCAAAGCTACACAATTTATGAACTCAACACGTGCGGTTTTTATTGACTGACATTCTTTTCTGAACTCGGTTACTTCGTGATACGCGTGAGCGTGGACATAAATAGGCCAATGACTTGAGCGATTACAAGAACAAGATAATGTGACGTGATTTCTCTGAGAAAACTGGCTTTAATAAGCGGCGGGTTGGGTTTATTAACCGGCTTTTTCTAATACATAAGATATAGTGATAAATCCGGACCGTCTGAAATCGGCTTTTATAAGCGGCTGGCTCTATTAACCGCGGTTTTATTAAGCGGCGTCCACTGTAGTGGGATGGGGAGGGAGAGAGAGAGAGGAGGGAGGGAGTGAGAGAGGGGAGAGGGAGGGAAAGAGATAGTGGGATGGAAGGAGAGAGAGAGGAGGGAGGGAGTGAGAGAGGAGGGAGATAGAGAGGGAAGAAGAGAGTGGGACGGAGAGAGAGGGGGAGGGAGAGAAAGAGTGGGATGGGGAGACAGAGGGGAGGGAGAGAAAGGGAAGGAGAGAGGTAGAGAAAAGTTGGCGGTAGGGAGGGAGGGAGAAAAGGAGGCAGGGAAGCTGTAATATATATATATAGAGAGAGAGGTAGGGAGGGAGAGAGAGGGGGGTGGCGAAAGAGAGGGAGGAGGTGAGCGAAAGGGAAGGAGGGATAGAGAGAATGATGGAGGGAGTGAAATAGAGAGAGGGAGGAAGAGGAAGAGAGATAGGGAGAGAGGTAGGGAGGGATAGAAAGAGAGATAGAGAGGGAAAGAGAGAGATAGGGAGGGAGGGAGGGAGAGAGGGAGACAAGGATCGTCCGAAGAATCATATAGAGAAGAAAAATGTTTGAAATAAAACATCATAAGGTGACGTCATTATGTCTCACCTTATCGAATGACGTCATTTGTATGTTCTAAACTTTCAATGACGTCATGCGTGTGTTCTAAACTTAAAATGACGTCTTTTTTGCATGAGGTCCATGACAAGAATTTTGAAACTACCATTATACGAAAATTAACCCCTTGGACTTGTTTGTTTTGCCAAACATTCATGCACACTTAAAAGGTTGTTTTTGGTTGTGGACATACGTGTTCATATCTGCTTATCTAAGCACTCTAAAAAGTAGAAATTAACACAAAAGATGCGCATTGATTTGTTCTTTTTAAAGAACAAAAAATATCATTTTTGAAAAAAATGGACTTATTCGGTTTTGTCAGCGCACGGCAGAGGGAAAGTCCGTTAGCTATCCCCCCTGAACCCGATATGCTCTTTGTATTGAATTCTGTTGGAGAATATTGCCTGTCTTTTCTTTTAAAGTCGGGTACTTCCACTAGCTATGTGGAGCCAATGGCTTGCGGTTGCATTTATTTATTGGAAAACACATGCAACAACAATAAACAAATAAAACACACACACACACACACACACACACACACACACACACACACACAACACACACACACGCACGCACGCACACACGCACGTACGCACGCACGCACTCACTGACACACACACACACACACACACACACACACACACACACACACACAGTGACAAACACACACTTCCCGTTCCCATCGTACAGTTCTTCGCATGACTCGCGCGCTTGACGACCTTCACCTTGCAAGTACATACCTGACAAAAACACGTCACTATCGATGTTTTTTCACCTGTCACGCCGTCAAGACAACCAACCCTCCTGCCGCCCAGCTGGACACCTGTCAGCGAGCCCCTAAGTCCCCCTCCCTCCCCTCGTCTCAATTTCACATAGCTTCATCTCTTTCAGTCTCTCTCACACCGTCCCTAGGGAAAGAGGGAGCGGACAGGTGTAGCAAGCCTATACTTTCTCAGGTGAAGTGTGGCAGGGGTCGTGTTGGTGGACTTGGGTGCGCGAAAGGGGAGCAGGGGCATCTTTCGCACTGGAACCAGACCTTACGGGCGCATTAGTATTGCTGAAGGGGTCTATGTCGACCAAAAGAGTGGGATTCCCTGTAGGTGGAGTTCCTGTAGGGGGATTCCCTGTATACAAACACAGGGAATCCCGCAGGATGGAGTTTTTTCAATAAAACTTGCAAACCATACTCAAATTTCTAAGAAATATAAAAACAAGTCGCGTAAGGCGAAAATACAACATTTAGTCAAGCTGTCGAACTCACAGAATGAAACTGAACGCAATGCAATTTTTCAGCAAGACCGTATACTCGTAGCATCGTTAGTCCACCGCTCGTGGCAAAGGCAGTGAAATTGACAAGAAGAGCGGGGTAGTATATAGTTGCGCGGCTGAGAAGGATAGCACGCTTTTCTGTACCTCTCTTCGTTTTAACTTTCTGAGCGTGTTTTTAATCCAAACATATCATATCTATATGTTTTTGGAATCAGGAACCGACAAGGAATAAGATGAAAGTGTTTTTAAATTTATTTCGAAAATTTAATTTTGATCTTAATTTTTATATTTGTTAATTTTCAGAGCTTGTTTTTAATCCAAATATAACATATTTATATGTTTTTGGAATCAGAAAATGATGAAGAATAAGATGAACGTAAATTTGGATCGTTTTATACATTTTTTTTTTTTTTACAATTTTCAGATGTTTAATGACCAAAGTCATTAATTAATTTTTAAGCCACCAAGCTGAAATGCAATACCGAAGTCCGGCCTTCGTCGAAGATTGCTTGGCCAAAATTTCAATCAATTTGATTGAAAAATGAGGGTGTGACAGTGTCGCCTCAACTTTTACAAAAAGCCGGATATGACGTCATCAAAGGTATTTATCGAAAAAAAGAATAATACGTCCGGGGATATCATTCCCAGAAACTCTCATGTCAAATTTCATAAAAATCGGTCCAGTAGTTTGGTCTGAATCGCTCTACACACACACACGCACAGACACACACACACACACACACACACACACACACACACACACACACACACACACACACACACACACAGTCACACACACACACACACACACACACACACACACACACACACACACACACACACACACACACACACACATACACCACGACCCTCGTCTCGATTCCCCCTCTATGTTAAAACATTTAGTCAAAACTTGACTAAATGTAAAAAGATAGAAAAACATCAAATTCTACAGATGTCGCTTAGCATCACGTGACTTTCAGCGAATCCACCTACAGGAATTCCACATACCGGGAATCCCACTCTTTTGGTCGACATAGACCCCATCAGCATTAGTATTACTCTAGCTTGAGAAATGTACATTTTTATACTTGGAAATGTAGGGGTGGTGTTTGGCGAGGGCAGTCGTCTAAATGCTGAAACTTATTTAAAATTGCCGAAAACTTAGCCGTCTTTTTGCCAGAGTTGTTCACGGTTGGTGGGAAAAGTAATGCCAACAACAGCCACAAATTTCCTAAGCCGACTTCCGAAAAATGTATTCATGGCCATTTCGGCAAAATTGTCGTGAATTAAGTATCAGCATCATTTCTGTTAATAAAGTAATACATTTCTGTAGCTGCATGTTGCTAAAAGTAGTTTAGCCTGACATATCAATCGCTACTTATGTAAGTGATTACGCGGCACTCGATCTGCATATCAACTGTTGTTGTTTTCTTTGTCAGTGCAGCATATCCACAGCTATTGCTATTGCGCGTCTGTGCTATGCGAACAGGGTTGTAAAGGGCATAATATACCTACGCAGAGTCAGCGGCACAGACGACGCCGCGCTGCATATTGTTGATGCTGCGATAGGGATTATGACAAGTACTTGGTCTGTTTTCTTTTCACGCAACGTATAGCGGGCTGGGATAATCTGCAGTGCGTCGTCTGTGTCGCTGACTCTGCGCAGGTATAATCTGCCCCTAACTGTTGCTAATTTAATATCGCACATGTCACACATACAAGTGTATTCATGTCCGACTCTCTGCGTGGAATTGATGGCGCAACAGGAGTCAAAGTGTCTTGTCCTGGACGACAAGGTTTCACATTTTGTGGAAAGATTTAGTTTGCAGAAATAGACTTCAAACTTGGACCCCCAGCAAGCAAAGAGAGGTCACCTGGAAACTTGGTCTTTCCAATCTGGACGGAATGTATATATGCATGCTCGTCCGGTTTTTCCTGCATAGGCCATGAAACATACATGCTGTTTCACTGTGTTTTGGAAGTTTAATATTCATTTAACAGCTTATTTTAATTGGCTATCGTAAACGCAGAACATGACCAGATGTCCCGCAACTTTGCAGCACTCATGAAGTCAGGTGTGCACCGAGAGTAAGGGCAGTTCTATAAGGCTGTTTCACGGTTTTATGGATTTAAAAAACAACAACTTAAACTAAATTACACGTGGCTAATGCCTACGGAAATCCCCGGATGTAGTGACGTCAGTGAGATCAACACCAGTTAAACTGGACAACCCGCCGCGATATGGTCCAATTCCGGCGGTACCGCTTTCCGCGAATACGTGACTTCTTACACTAACTCAGCCCGTTTCTACCAGGCTGTTCCGTTGAAAAATGTCTGGATTGCAGAAATCTAAATTGCACGTGGTTAATGCCTGGGGAAAAAAAACCGGTGTCGTGACGTCACTTAAAACCAATACCGCACCATACGGTTTGTACTGGACTTGTGATCCTAGGGTCGCGAGTTCGAATCCGGGCCGGGACGGACACGGGTCAACTTTAAGAGCAGACCCAGAGACGCGGGTAGCCATGTCCCACCCCCGTGTCACCACAGTGGCACGTTAAAGATCTCGGTCATTGTGGCTGATACCATCCAAACACGCATACACCTGCGTATCTCATCTAATGTCGGGTTAAACCCCGGGAACATGCCCCTAATGGCTTTGCCGTGAGGACGTAAAACTTGAATTTCTCTCACCATACGGTTTCAGCTGGACAACCCGGTCCAACTCAGTACAACTTTGGTACGACTGTTTGCACTGACTCTCTCCCCATCCAGGTGTCCAGGTCTAAGATAGCAAACTGGGGATCCAGCCATACCCAGGGGTACTCTACGACGTGTGTACATGACCCGCGTCTGAACCGATCGACCAAACACAAAAAAGTACAACTTGGGCACAGGCTGAGCGTGAACGGCGAGGGGAGACATTAAGAAATATAAACTCGGCTGGAGTTGAAAAACCCTGTGCTAAGGAAAAATGGGTAATGGTGTATTTGCGAGCAGCGCTTTTTCTTTTCTTCGAAAAGTTGATCGATTTTTCTTTTGTCTGTGTGAGGAAAGATTGTTATTTATGAACGCGTGTCTGAAATTCAACTGTCACAAGGAACAGAAACACGTGGGTTTTTTGTGGTGCGTGCGAGTCCGTCTTGTGTTTTTACATTCACGCGCGCGCACGCGCACAAAACTGAAAGAGAGAGAGAGAGAGAGAGAGAGAGAGAGAGGAGAAATCAAGACAAGACAAAACAAGACAGACATTCAGACAGAGAAAGAGACAACGACAGAAACTTAGAAAGTGAGAGATAGAGAGAGATAAAGAGAGAAAAATGAGAGAAGCTCTAGCGCAAAGTTCATTTAAAGTTGCTGGGAAAAAACCAGCAAGAAGCATTTGGCTTTTTTGTTGTAGTCACACAATGATGAGCACGTAATAGTGTTTTTTGGCCTGGTAAAGCCGTTTAGCAGTACACTGAACTCCAATCGGCTTGGCCAGTGTATAACTGCACATTTTGAACGCAACAACCTCCTGTATCAGTCAATTGTGTACCGCTTTGTTTTGCAGCTGTTCAGTTATACTCATTTACCTTCAAAGGTGCAAATGTGCTAATCAGTGCAGACTAGATTTCGTTAAGAGCCTTTGATCAGAAAACGATGTATTTTGATCTTAGGACCATAAGAAACACACTGATTGCACTTGCGTTTTAACTAAGTTTGCAAGAAATATTAGATGGAGGAAAAAAACTACTTGCGTTTTAACTAAGTTTGCCAGGAATATTAGATGGAGGAAAAAAAACCACTTAACAGGCTGTGCGTTTCTCACACGTCAGTCTTGTATTTGAACGTGAACAACTCAAACTATTGTTTTCGAACTGTCAACGATGATTTTTTTTAAACACTTACATTTTAGAAGACAGTTCGGTGACCAACATTTCCTTTATCCTGCTATACTCGCCGAAACACCTGGAGAAATAAAAAAGCCCTGGATGGACTAGATCGTTATTGTAAAAACTGGGGACTAAGCATAAATATTGAAAAGACAAAAATAGTTGTTTTTTCGCGGGGGAAAATACGGAATATCCCAAATTTTGTCTTGAATGGAGTACCTGTCCAAGTAGTTTGGGACTATGTGTACTTAGGTGTACTATTTAATTATAATAACAAATTTCATAATGCCATGAAACGTCAATGTTTGATTGGTAACCGTGCAATGTTCTCGTTAATTCGAAAATGTAGAAAACTAAATTTACCAATTGATGTGCAATTGGATCTTTTTGAGAAGTGTGTACATCCAATTTTGCTGTATGGTTGTGAGGTGTGGGGATATGATTCATTGGACATTTTGTCAAGGTTTCAATTGCGATTTTTAAAAATGCTTCTTGATGTATATAAAACTACACCCACTTGTATGGTTTACGGAGAGCTTGGTCGTTATCCAATTAGAATTGAGGTACAATGTCAGTTACTGGTTTATTGGTATAAACTGATGAAAGAAATGAACGATGGTGCGAATAAGATGTCTTGTTTAATGTTAAAACTACATTTGAAGTTGTACCATGTACAAAACGTTAAATTGCCCTGGTTGTCGCATGTCAATACTATGTTAAATAAGTTGGGTCTATCATATTTATGGACAACTCAGAGTCTTGCCGTCTCAGGTTTTAAAAACGTTGTAAAACAAAGGCTAAGAGATCAATTCCTGCAGGAATGGAACACTGACGTGAATGCCAACAGCTTGTGTTTTAATTACAGAATATATAAAAAGGATTTTTGTCTGGAAAGGTATTTGCTTTGGTTGCCTAGGAAATTCCAAGTTAAATTAGCAAAATTTAGAACAAGCAATCATAAGTTGCCAATACATCAGCACAGATTTTTTAATGCTCCTAGAAATGAAAGATTGTGTGATATGTGCGATAAAAATGAATTAGGTGATGAGTTCCACTATTTGTTCATTTGTACCGACGAAAGTATAGTGTCTGAAAGAAGAAAATTAATTAGTCCTTATTACCGATCTCACCCAAATTGTTTAAAATATGAACAGTTAATGAATTGTAAATCTAAGATAAAACTAATGAAGCTAGCAAGATTTGTAGCCCATGTTATGATTTTAGTATGTTAGCGTTACATCTAGTTTCTTTATTGGTATGTATTTGTATGTAATACATGCTTTTTTTTGTGTGTGTTTTTTTACAAAAGATGCATGGCATAATGGTATTGCCAATTTAATTCGGCTGTATATTATCGTTGTCCGCTTAATGCATACATAGTATCTGTCTGATTTCTTACCTGATTTTGTTAAACCTATTTTTCTTTTTGTTTGTAAGTATGGAAGTGTATATTGCCAATTTATTTTGGTTGTATAGTATTGTTGTATTTGTCTGCTCAATTTGTAAATGATATATTAATTGTCTGATTTGTTACCTTTTTTTGTTAAAGTTATATCTTTGTTTCAAAGCCCTCTGGGCCCAAAACAATAAAATACTTGACTTGACTTGACTTGACTTTAAAGGTACTGAACTTGTCAAATCCAGGTGCACGGATCCCCTGGGGCTTTTAGTCATACCTCAGGCAGCTATCCGTTAGAAGAACTACTAAGTTTCATTGACTTGCACCCAAAGAGTCAAGAACTGCGATTTTTTTACGAATTAATTTCGTACTCGGACCCGGCTGGTCTTGACCTATTTTTGGATCTAAATTTAGATCAGGTAGATCACCACATCATGCACAAAAAGACAGTCACTAGCAAACTATGTCAGACGTCATCATGAGTTTGTGTAAAACAAAATGGAGGCCGGAATCACTCAGTTGAATCGAACTCCGACCAAACACCACGTAATAACTAGGTTAATTTATGCACTCGCGTGAACAAGAAACTGTCGAGCTTCACAGATGTCGTCGTTGGGTAGTTTTGGGTTTGTTTTACTACCATAGGAGGATTTTTGAACTGTAAATGCACTCAGCTGCAACAAAAACGCCAAACGAAGGCTGTGAGCTGCACTGTGCCTTTAAAGAGCACGCGGCGCCTTAAAGAGTACGAAACCTACATACCAATATGTCATTTTTTTCCACTCACCGACCAACTGTCATATTTGTAATTTGTAAGTGCAGAATGTTCATTGTTTTGATTGTTAGGTCTGAAAGTATCAATTCTACATTTAACAGTAGCTCCATACTCTCCAGAAAAAACCAACCCACACACACCGTGACAATAAAGACTGAAACGCTTCTAAATCAGCGAATGCCCCTTTTAACTAACCTACAAGTGTGGTATCACTATTATTCTCAGTCTTCGCTTTTTTTTCTCCAGTTGTCTTTATAGCCTGCCCCTTCTCCCCTACTGACATGTTTTTGTTTTTCTTGCTCCGCTCGCGTTGTTGGCACACATTTTACCGCCGATACGTTTGTCAGTCGGATGTCAACTTTGACCTCAGTGACTGGGGGCAGTGCGTGCTCTCCCCCTTACAGTCTCGGTGCGCCTCACGAGGGGGCGCTAATTTAGTGGGCAACCAGCACTGAGAGAGAGAGAGAGAGAGAGAGAGAGAGAGAGAGAGAGAGAGATGTCAACAAGGATTGAAGTGAACTGACTGACAAATGGCTACAAGCAATCGGATACTTTTTTTGACAAATGACAAACAGCAGAAAAAAGTAGTACAAAACCACCACCACCACCCCCTAAAAAATAAAACCGACAAAAAACAAACAAAAAACCCCACAAAAACAAACTTGCACTTCGACCGAAAAGAAGTTATTCAGTTCTGGTGGATTTGAAACACAAGACTTTGCCTTGCACATTCCTTGTTTAATTTTCATATTTTCGAACTTGTTGGTGGGCAAAACATCGAATCTCATGATCCCTAGCCCTTCGAGCAAATGAATGGTAGGCCCTACTTGCGGTGTGAAGCCCCTCTTTAATTAAAAACAAAAACAAATCCCCAACTAATGAAGTATCTGTTGTCCAATCCTGTATAATAAAATAATCCCTGTCAAAATTCTGCCTGTAATTTGAAGAATACTTGTGATATATATGTCAAGAGAGTGTCCTTTCTGGACTGGTACCTCTCCAGTGTTGTTGTTATAACTTGCCATTCAGCGACTAACCAATCAAATCCGTCTATAAACATTGAACAGAGGTCGTTACAGTTCAGTTGTGGGTGGATATTAATCGTCAGTTTGCCAACACGGTTCATTTGACACGTGTCATCGTCGCTTTTAAATTATATGCATTCTGACAACATGGTGTTACATCCTAGTTTCACATTAAAAAAAAATGTCACAGGCGCGTCAGTTGTTGAAAAGAGCTACATTTCTTAAACGGCTTACCATATTTTGAGTACCGCGTTAACTGTGACAGGACAACTGAGTGAGAGGATTTGACGAAAGGAGGTGTTGAGTTTCTGTCGTTAGCACTGCGTACATTCAACCCGTCGTAATTCTCATCAGTAAAGTAATCACCAAAAATAACAAGGCCAACAAGAACACCGTCAAAACAAAACAGATTTGTTCATCTTGGAATTCTTGACTCTTGAGACGTAAACACGAAACGAAATACATGTAAAAGACAGAAGAAGAAAAAAGACAAACAAAAGAAAAAATAAAATAAATGCCTTACAAGCTACGTGGGCATCTGGAAAAGCATTTATCTTTTTCTTCTCTTTCCGTTTTTCCTCGCTATTGTAATGCTGTAAGTCAACACTTTTGACAATACAAATGCGTTTAAAAGCCTTGTAGGTTTAAACAAAGTTAGTTTTGTATTTTTCGTGGTTTTTTTCGGTTCATATAATTTTGTAAAGCAAAGATCGTCCTCGCTGATAGAAGATCTAAATAGTTTTTATTGGAGTCATCAAGCACTCAAGTTATAACTAAGTATTTCTTTCTTTCTTTCTTTCTTTCTTTCTTTCTTTCTTTCTTTCTTTCTTTCGTTTCTGTCTTTCTTTCTTTCTTTCTCCATTTCTTTCTTTCTTTCTTTTCTTTCTTTCTTTCACTTCTTTCTTTCTTTCTCCATTTCTTTCTTTCTTTCATTTCTTTCTTTCTTTCATTTCTTTCTTTCTTTCTTTCTTTCTTTCTTTCTTTCTTTCTTTCTCCATTTCTTTCTTTCTTTCTCCATTTCTTTCTTTCTTTCATTTCTTTCTTTCTTTCATTTCTTTCTTTCTTTCTTTCATTTCTTTCTTTCTTTCTTTCTTTCATTTCTTTCTTTCTTTCTTTCTTTCTTTCATTTCTTTCTTTCTTTCTCCATTTCTTTCTTTCTTTCTTTATCTGATAAACAAAGGCAAGTAAGCGCTCTACATACGACATGTGTAACAAAAAGTAAGTGAGAGGCATGCGGAACCAGTCTCCTGGCACCTGCGAGAATAACAAGCATTGAAATGTACACGCGACTTTTATCCTCAAAAAAGGATGATGGCCGAAAGGACACATATAATTCTGTATGTATTATTTATTAATCAATCAATTAATCAATAAATTAAACAATAAATCAATCAAAATCAATCAATCAATCAATCAAAATCAATCATTCAATCAAAATCAATCAATCGACCAATCAATCAATCAAAATCAATCAATCAATCAATCAAAATCAATCAAAATCAATCAAAATCAATCAAAATCAATCAAAATCAATCAATCAATCAATCAATATGTCAGTCTGTCAGTCAATCAATCAATCAGGGGACACGTCGCTCGCTAGTGATAGGCCTATAATGTCACTTTGGATCGAAAGCTTGCCTCAATATCTCCAAGAGAAACAACTCCTTCGCAACCTATACGGACCTGATAGAGTTATTTCCGAACATGGTATATCATGTAAAAACCTGGAGAGATCTGTGGTGGTACACATGATCACTAACGCGAGAACGACTGTACCTTTAAGGTAAGAATCAAACAAGTCGCGTAAGGCGAAAATACAACATTTAGTCAAGTAGCTGTCGAACTCACAGAATGAAACTGAACGCAATGCAACGCAGCAAGACCGTATTCTCGTAGCATCGTCACTCCACCGCTCATGGCAAAGGCAGTGAAATTGACAAGAAGAGCGGGGTAGTAGTTGCGCTGAGAAGGATAGCACGCTTTTCTGTACCTCTCTTCGTTTTAACTTTCTGAGCGTGTTTTTAATCCAAACATATCATATCTATATGTTTTTGGAATCAAGAACCGACAAGGAATAAGATGAAAGTGTTTTTAAATTGATTTCGAAAATTTAATGTTGATCATAATTTTTATATTTTTAATTTTCAGAGCTTGTTTTTAATCCAAATATAACATATTTATATGTTTTTGGAATCAGAAAATTATGGAGAATAAGATGAACGTAAATTTGGATCGTTTTATAAAAAAAATATTTTTTTTACAATTTTCAGATTTTTAATGACCAAAGTCATAAATTAATTTTTAAGCCACCAAGCTGAAATGCAATACCGAAGTCCGGGCTTCGTCGGAGATTACTTGACCAAAATTTCAACCAATTTGGTTGAAAAATGAGAGCGTGACAGTGCCGCCTCAACTTTCACGAAAAGCCGGATATGGCGTCATCAAAGACATTTATCAAAAAATTGAAAAAAAAGGATATCATACCCAGGAACTCTCATGTCAAATTTCATAAAGATCGGTCCAGTAGTTTAGTCTGAATCGCTCTACACACACACAGACAGACAGACACACATACACCACGACCCTCGTCTCGATTCCCCCCTCCATGTTAAAACATTTAGTCAAAACTTGACTAAATGTAAAAACAAGAAAGGTAATCTGTTGGAATGTCTTATTGACAAAACAATACGTTACAATCCCAAATATGTCGACCCAACGGGTCTTTTAAGTGCACAGACAAACAATAAGTAACAAGAACTTAGCTTGGTTGAGTGTTCGGCCGCTTGCTGGTAAACCGCAAGCGAATGATTGATTATATGAATACTTTAAGGTAAGAGACAAATGCACAAACACACAACCTCCCACCGCCTACCACCACGCACGCTCGCACGCACGCGCGCACGCACGCTCGCACCCACGCACTCTCGCACGCACAAACAAACAAACAAACAAACAAAAACAAAAACCACACAAAAACACAAAAAACTCTCCCTTTTCCCATGCCCAGACGCCGCACCGAAATGAAATGTAAATCATAAAAGGAAACAAGTCCAATCAGATTTTTATCAGTCCGTTTTTCCATTCACTGCAACGTTGTCACTTAGTACGAATCGTTAAAACGTCACCTTACCAAAGATTGATCAGCTGACGCCAAGCGGTGCATTGAGTGCGCTCAGAAATCATTCATGTATTCGTACTTGGTGGGGGCATTTAAAAGACCGTTTTACTGAGAATAAAAATATTTGGGGGGGATGGAGAAAATGAGGTGACGGTGGGGTGGTGTGGGGTAGGGCGGAAGAGAGAGAGAGAGAGAGAGAGAGAGAGAGAGAGAGAGAGAGAGAGAGAGAGAGAGAGAGAGAGAGAGAGAGTAACACACATATAAGAGAGAGAGAGAGAGAGAGAGAGAGAGAGAGAGAGAGAGAGAGACAGACAGACAGACAGACAGACAGACAGACAGACAGACAGACAAATAGAGAGGGAGAGAATTTGGTAAGAGAGAGATCGAATCAGTTAACTTTATCTTCTTTTATGGCCTTTAAAATTAATATTGTGCATGAGTTTTGTTGTCAGTCGGCCAAGCGACGAAACTTCTTTCAAATCTCAAGAAACGTTGCCGTCCTGTCGGCAAATCTGCGAAATTTGTTTACACGGCGGTGAAAAGGCGACGCAAAGAATAGCTTTAAACTTCCGAAAATTACCGAAACTGCAAATTACCCAAACGGAAAATTTTCAAAAAAAAATCAAAAATCTATCGAAACCGTCCCTGACAAAAGAGAATGATGACGCGACTACGTCAAGGCCTAGGACGACGATGATTATGACGACAATGGCCTTCAAAACAGTTGGACAAGATACATGCATGTTCCCGTTTTGTCTGAAACAAGATCACCTGTCAAGAAGGACACAATAAAGAAAAACATATTGATAATCTGAATACTGAAAACGATGATTAAAAAAGCAAACAGAACGAGTACGGGACTTCTTTCTTCTTCTTCAGCGATCATGGGCTGAAACTCCCACGTACACTCGTGTTTTTTGAACGAGTGCGTTTTTACGTGTATGACCGATTTTACTTCGCCATTTAGGCAGCGATACGCCGCTTTCGGGGGAAGCATGCTTTCAAGGTTTGATTGACGTGAATTCGATTCGATGGACACGTCATTTACATCAATTAAGCATGCACAGGGAAATAAGTTTTTTTTAGCAAAATACTCGAATGATGTTCAACTTTTGTGTCACTAACTTACCAAGAAAAGTTTGTATACATGTACTTCCCTTAGACCCAAGAAATACCCCACAACTGGAAATGTTTTCTCAAACACATGACTCAAAACAGTCTCGTACGCTGTCAAAAGTCATAGAAAGGTCAATCAGCGCTGAGAGAAAGCTGTCCAATCGGTGTATTTCTTCTGTAAGATTGACACATATTTTAGGAAGTCTGAAAATTACTTAACACAAGAAGGGCAAAGCCCATACGACTCACATGCTTGACCTTGACCTTTACATGACCTTGACCTTCAGGGTCAAGGTCAAATAACTAAACCTAGCAATGACATCATACACGAAGAACTGCTTTACACATTTTTCCTACCAAAATACATGTGACCTTGACCCAAGGTCAAGGTCATCCAACACAAAGCTGTTAATGCAAGACATAGGAAGTACAATGGTGCTTATTGGCTCTTTCTACCATGAGATATGGTCACTTTTAGTGGTTCACTACCTTATTTTGGTCACATTTCATAAGGGTCAAAGTGACCTTGACCTTGATCATATGTGACCAAATGTGTCTCATGATGAAAGCATAGCATGTGCCCCACATAATTTTTAAGTTTGAAACAGTTATCTTCCATAGTTCAGGGTCAAGGTCACTTCAAAATATGTATACAATCCAACTTTGAAGAGCTCCTGTGACCTTGACCTTGAAGCAAGGTAAACCAAACTGGTATCAAAAGATGGGGCTTACTTTGCCCTATATATCATATATAGGTGAGGTATTGAATCTCAAAAACTTCAGAAAAAATGGGAAAATGTGAAAAATGGCGGTTTTTTAGACAACATTTATGGCCCCTGCGACCTTGACCTTGAAGCAAGGTCAAGATGCTATGTATGTTTTTTGGGGCCTTGTCATCATACACCATCTTGCCAAATTTGGTACTGATAGACTGAATAGTGTCCAAGAAATATCCAACGTTAAAGTTTTCCGGACGGACGTCCGGACGGGGGGGGGGGGGGGGGGGGGGGGGGGGGGGGGGACGGACGGACGGACGACTCGGGTGAGTACATAGACTCACTTTTGCTTCGCATGTGAGTCAAAAATATAACTTGACAAAACAAAGCACGGAAGTAATGTGATTGAACGTGTCCATTACATGTTTTATTACTGGTGAGGACGAAAGCACTTCGT
>NC_090245.1:31722562-31730062 GCF_037325665.1 Littorina saxatilis | reverse complement strand
CTGAGTTGGTTTTATGAAACAGATTTTCGTAAGAAAGCCCTTACCACAGAACATTACATATTTGAATACACATTCAAAATTGAGGTAGATCTGTGTGGAAGGAACCGTACGAGTAGGCTAAATGGTTCGATAACATTCGACTTAACTATACGGTAAAAACTGAAATTAAGTAAGCTTACGAAAAAAGTGACGTCATCTTTGTCACGGTTCCTTACTGAGCATTTAGTCTGTCGGCCAGTGACCACTTGGGTCAACCCGACGAGGTTGGGGTTGCTACCACACTTTTTTGACATATGTTAACGATAGTATTCTAAATCTAGAGTCTTGGGGCTTTTCGTTATACCGCTTTTGAGAAAAGCTAAAACGAAGCTAAAAGTGTGAAAAAAACCAAAAGGGAGAAAAAAAACTAACGGTTTTGTGCGTCCACAACTTTTTCGGCATGTGCAAGTTATCAAGAGAGGATGCATTCAGCGAATAAAACTGTTCTGAGCGCTCTGGCACCATTAGTTTGTCAGAACGAAAGGTGGTCCATATTAGGACTTTGTCCATATTAGGAGGCCCTTCTGCTATAATTTGCACGTGTACATGTGACGTCACAAACATACACACCTTCTTAATCTTGACTGCACTGGTGCTTTGGAAGGTCTGCTAAAAGTTCATCTCGGGAAATCAATATTTCAGCAATGGTTGTCGACATTTTATCCCCAAAAAACGCCTAATGTTTGGATTGTGAGATATTAGGGGAAATTCTTTGGGACGAATACAATCGTGTACACTACATTGGGGTGTGCACGTTAAAGATCCCACGATTGACAAAAGGGTCTTTCCTGGCAAAATTGTATAGGCATAGATAAAAATGTCCACCAAAATACCCGTGTGACTTGGAATAATAGGCCGTGAAAAGTAGGATATGCGCCGAAATGGCTTCGATCTGCTGGCCGATGTGAATGCGTGACGTATTGTGTAAAAAAAAATCCATCTCACACGGCATCAATAAACCCTGCGCCTTGAATATGTGTGCGATATAAATTGCATAAAATAAAAAATAAAAAATAAAAAAATAAATCACTGCGCTTAGAACTGTACCCACGGAATACGCGCGATATAAGCCTCATATTGATTGATTGAATTTTCCCTCATTCTTTTACTCCTTTCTTCTGTTCAGCAATGTGCTTATTGGAAGCACACATGCCGAATGCAAATGATCAGAGGTACCTTAATTGTTAATTAAGTGAGATAAAATGACAAATGATTCAAGTGATGACGTGTTTCAACGCTATTATCACACCACAGCCAGTTTATTTTGATGTTCCCCCAGGTTTGTTCCTTCGTAAGTAAGTTGACGTGAAGGTTTAAAATGTATAATATACACACAAAGGTGTGAATCAAGTTATTTCACAATCGTCATGCAGTCAGTGTGTGCAGAAGCAGTTATTTGGAAATCAGTGGATAGCGAGTCTAAAAATAATACTGTGAGTGATGACAGTTTTTATGGTTTTTCTGTGGCATATTTACACGAGTATACATAATTAGGAAGGGTCGGAGCTGAAGGGGCGTGTCATCAGACACACGTTCTTAGAACAACAGAGAAGAAACCAACACCAAAGACGCCAAAAGTCTACTGCTTTTAGCTATATATCACTCATCTCAACAAAAAAAAACCCCAGCCCTGAAATAGTGTTTTCATACCGTCTTACAGGCACACTAATGATCTCATCAAAACAGTTTGGCTTATAATCTTAGATCTGACCAGGCTTTTATTTGGGGTAAGACCATTCCTTGAATTTGTCTCATGCCAAAACACAGCACTCTGGCTGCTTTTTGCGGTGAGTTTTATTGTTATTGTGACTACATTTCAAATGTTACTTGTTGCATTTAAACACTTCATTCATCAAAATAATTACCACTGTACACAGGTAGCATTTAGACTATTTGTTTCTTTGGTATGTGACAGAGTGGAGGGATGTTCTTATTTCACGTAAAAGCCTGCCCCGATCTTATAAGGTGCGCCTAACTCTTTTCAATAGAAGCATTGAGCCTTTAAGCTGAATCCAATCTGTGTTAGATCTGAAACATTCAAAGATAAATCTGGTTTGTCTCCAACAACAATAAGAAAGAGAAAGCGAGAGAGAGGGACACCCCCCCCACACACACACACACAAACACACTCACACTCACCCAACCACATCTTACGCATGTACATATCGTTTCAGATATCCGTCTCCGTTTCTTCATGTAAAAAGTGTGATTAACCTGTTGCATGTGATATCCGCTCTTGTTACAAAATGTTCAACAAAACATCATTGGAAAATTACTAAGTCTACGGACATCCATTGACACGACCTAATTCTGCTGAATCGTATGTCTCTTTTGACTGCTTAGAAAAGCGAAGGACGGAAATAACATTTTCTCAAAGCCAAATTGGATGTTGCAATGATGTACAAAATATGTTTATTTCTTTATTAATGATACCAAATTGCACTTGGTGAAAACCATTGGTGTATACAAGCACTTAAAGCTACCAACCCCCGGTCTGTGTTGACGTGTGATTTTGCAGGGTAGGGTCACAGTAACGAGCGTATCGCGTACACTAGGATTTTCTGCCACATGAAATGAATATCTTTTGATGCCGAATAAAAAGACAAACACGTCAGTATGATACAGAGATTACATTATTTTGAATTTCTTTGAAAACACGCTTTTACTAAGTGCCAGTCTTAGAACAAAAATCGAAAAAAGATAGGAAGACTCAAGAAACCGGAAGTATAACTCAATCATTGTTTGCAATCATATAATATACGGTAGCTTATTGCTGTTAAAACATTCTCAAACTTTTTTGTGATCAGTAAAACATTTACTTTTGAGCGTACAATGATGTCTTTTAGGTTTAATCTAAATACACGTTCTACGAACACTATGCAACAAAAGTACATTTCAGATACATGAAACCCTGACAATAACATTTTCGGCAAATTCAAACCTATATGAATTGACGATGCATTACATAAGATTCAAAAACAAAATGTACTTTTTTTCATAATCATATGCACTTTTGTTGGAAAAGGCTTTTCCTGAGATAACGTGTGAACAGCTGAAAATAGCGCATCAGCCAGTAGATAACCGGAAGTTGAATAAAATGCTAATGTGACACCGTTATGAGAGTTCCTGGTTTTTATCTCCAATGGCTTACCTACTCATATGTATATTTGTTGATGAGATAAGTGGCAAAGGAGAGTTCATATGCCTTAATCTTTAACTATACCCCCTAATCATAGGACGTAATTTACAGTAAAGGGTAGGTTTCGATTTAATCCAACATAACTTTTATCCAGCGTTTTCGGCAATTTCAAATGCATACACTTCAACGTACAATGTAACTAACTTAACAATGGCAGTGCCTACTACGAACAGAAGACTTGCACTTTTTGAAGAAACCGGGATACGTCTAGGATTAATTTAAAAGAAATAATGTTTTTAGCAACCGGTACCCCCAGACTGAGGGCTGCACTTTATAAGAAGTCCATTTCTATGATTTCCAATAGGCAAATTAAGAAGAAAGAAAGATCCTAGCTTACTTTAGTGTAATGTAATTTGCTTGCATACCCTTTGGGGGCATGCTGTGGGGAGTTTAGCTTGTTTTGTCATAGTAAATGAAGACATTGAGACATGTATGAACGTTTTCTGAAATTTGAAGCTGACGCAATGAACAACAGGTATGCCAAATATAACCAATGCTACAATCACTTATCATTTACTCTAATTACATTTTGAGCATAGAATTTCACATACAATGGTCGTCATAGCAGTGAATGAGTCTCTTTCTGATGATATATACATCTTTTTCGGTCATGTTTTCAAGGCGGGTAGGGAGCAAAAAGACATTTTGTACATAACGAAACTGCATGTCAAAAGTCTAAAACGGTTACCTTTAATAATCAGATGCATAAAGCTTCATAAAAGATTACTTTTGTTTTAAAAAATTTCAATATATATTAAATGCGAGTTTTATAAAATGCAAAATACTTATTTTAGACAAATAATTCGACATTATGAGGCAAAACCGGAAGTGAAAAATTAGAAAACGACAATATCCGTTTAAACAAACTCGTATTTCCTTATAACAGTTTCATCTTTCGTATGCTGCATCAAATGACATCTGGCAGGACAAAACTATCTTCTTCCAGGGCTGTGTTTATGTCAGGTTTTATCCCCAGTCGATCTTTTTCTCTTTTTTGAAGCTGATGCACATTGACTCAATTTTGTTTCATATGGCTGGTGTCTGCCAAATGGAACTAACCAATTTGGATGCCAAGTCAGTCCATCTATAAGAAAAATCGACTTGTGTGCGTATGTATGATTGCAATATTAACCTGGGACTGAATCTTATCTTCACTTATCGTTTGGAAGAATGACATATTTTGATTTTCTCAACACAATGTTGTACTCGCAGGTTAATGTCTAAAAGTATCCATAGGAAGAATGTTGTTTGTATATTGCCTGATAGAATAAAGCCTTAGCTGTTTTTAGTGTATAATTTACACATGTCTGTTTGCCGAAACGAAGTATACGACGTTTATTTGTAACATACCCCCTGCGCCAAAACTGCGTTTTTGGTAGAATAGGGGTTAGGTTACAAAGACGCTCCTCACTCAAAAACAGTACAACGGAGCCATTTTTCGTTTACCGAACATCGGCTGTAAATTGAATAAGCTTTCTGAAAAACATCATCTCTAACCCAACCCCGTCGGGTTGACCCTTGACTATAGCTGGGCGATGCACTAATTGGATTGCAATGTTTTCACCTCTACAATAGTACACTATTACACATATTCGAATATAAATACAAATCGTACAATGAAAGAAAGAGAGAGAGAAATCGTGACCAGCCTCCCTCCATGCACCACAATAGCAGGGCGGCTGACAGTACCAGTGAGCGGTATCGCCCTCTGTCCCCCCGCCCCAGGGACGTCTTAGCTCGGGCATCACGTGCAGGCAGATCAGCGCTGGGTGCACACACGCCTTGCCTCAGTCATGTCAGCGTGGTAGAGGATCATCATTTCTTTATACCATTGTTTCGTTTGGTGTTGGGTAGGGGTGGTGTGGCACTTTGAGGTGGGAAGGAGGGTGACAACAACCAACCTTACACACACACACGCACGCACGCACACACGCACACACACACACGCACCCACGCACACACGCTCGCACGCACACACATACGAACTGACGGACATACATACAGACAGACAGACAGACACACACACACACACACATATATATATATATACACATACAGATAGACAAACATACAGACAGACACACACACACACACGCACACACGCATACACACACACACACACACACACACACACATTTTTCTGGAGGTTGAGAGAAAGTTTCCTGGAGGTATTGCGATCAATGTCTGGCAGAATTCCTACTTTTTTTTTGTAATGGCAAGTAAACCTAACATTCAGTTTCAATGTGCAAATAAACAGAGATTTACATAACGATCACTTTCACTGTGCAAATCACTGCACCAGATCATTTAACTTCCCCACTAAATGACTCCCATCGCCACACACAAAGACAGCATTGTGGCGTGGACACTAACACTCACAACAAAAACGTCAGTGACGCGTTTCTCATTGAGTGGAAACGGGTTTAGTGTCTTCGCCCTCTGTCAACCGCCCAGGGGACAGCTTAACTGCACGTGATTCCCGTGCGTTGGGTTCAGCGCTGGGTGCACACAGATTGGCGCCGTGTCAGGTCAATCCAAGGAGAGGATTTTTCGCCCTCTGCCTTAGTGTGTGTGTGTGTGTGTACTTTGGTACTCTTAGTCCACCGGATGACTGATTTGATATCTCTACCCTCGCACCCCCTCCTCCAGGCCACAGTACCCCCCCCCCCCCTCCTCTTCTGCAGTTCTCCAACCCCCTTCTGTATACAGACCCTATGTGATTGATTGTGACTATCTGAGATTAGCCGTCGCGATATAACCTTCGTGGTTGAAAACGACGTTAAACACCAAATAAAGAAAGAAAGATCTGAGATTAGTCGGAAAGAAGTACAGATCATGCGTCCCAGTTCTTGCCCTTCGCCTTTTTGTGGACGGTGTCCGTTCATGTTTCAAGTCATCTTTAGGAAAATAGACGAGCAATGTTTTTTTTTATGCTTAGTTGGTTGAAGTAGAATTTACATTGTTTGCAACAACAACAAAGCAAAACACAAGAAAGAAAAACAAGTCGCGTAAGGCGAAAATACAATATTTAGTCAAGTAGCTGTCGAACTCACAGAATGAAACTGAACGCAAAGCCATTTTTCAGCAAGACCGTATACTCGTAGCATCGTCAGTCCACCGCTCATGGCAAAGGCAGTGAAATTGACAAGAAGAGCGGGGTAGTAGTTGCGCTAAGAAGGATAGCACGCTTTTCTGTACCGATCTTTGTTTTAACTTTGAGCGTGTTTTTAATCCAAACATATCATATCTATATGTTTTTGGAATCAGGAACAGACAAGGAATAAGATGAAAGTGTTTTTAAATTGATTTGAACAATTTAATTTTGATAATAATTTTTATATATTTAATTTTCAGAGCTTGTTTTTAATCCGAATATAACATATTTATATGTTTTTGGAATCAGCAAATGATGGAGAATAAGATAAACGTAAATTTGGATCGTTTTATAAATTTTTATGTTTTTTTTACAATTTTCAGATTTTTAATGACCAAAGTCATTAATTAATTTTTAAGCCACCAAGCTGAAATGCAATACCGAAGTCCCGGCTTCGTCGAAGATTACTTGACCAAAATTTCAACCAATTTGGTTGAAAAATGAGGGCGTGACAGTGCCGCCTCAACTTTCACGAAAAGCCGGATATGACGTCATCAAAGACATTTATCAAAAAAATGAAAACAACGTTCGGGGATTTCATACCCAGGAACTCTCATGTCAAATTTCATAAAGATCGGTCCAGTAGTTTAGTCTGAATCGCTCTACACACACACACACACAGACACACACACACGCACACACGCACACACGCACATACAGCACGACCCTCGTTTCGATTCCCCCTCGATGTTAAAATATTTAGTCAAAACTTGCAACTAAATATAAAAAGGCTAGACATTACATGATTATTTGACGGCATTCTCACTGCTATTTCCTCAAATGAATAGAGCGATTCTTGTTTGTGGACCCCGCCTCTTTGTCGATTGCAGACAAAACAATCGTAAAAAGGGCGTACGTTTTAATGCAGCTTATCTCTCTCGCCATACGTAACCTCCTTGACAGAAAGACAGCATTCTGCTCGCTGTGATTCTGCTTCCGTTACACCGTCACTGACTTCACTCACTGCAGTCTGATAGAACAAGTCGCGTGAAGCGATATCTAAACATTTTAGTCAATCTGTAAGCCTTATAGTAACATGTCAACATTAACAAACAGGTATCAGTTTTTATCAAGACTTTGAGGCTTAGCTGACACACACACACACACA
>NC_090245.1:31656362-31722362 GCF_037325665.1 Littorina saxatilis | reverse complement strand
TCCTCTCAACAGTCAAAAGCCATCGCTAGAGTTCTTGTGAACCACAGCCGTTTGTTTCGTGCATAAAAACGTGCTATTGTAAACATATAAGCTCACATTGAGTCGCATTCAAATGACAAACTGACGACTACATTGTGAAAAAGGGAAACTGGATCACACGGGTTCACGATGGCTCAGGGGTAAGATAAACCACGCAAAAATAAATTCTTTGAAAATTGTTCGCTCTTTACGGAGGGCACCTAGGATGTTCTCAATCGGTGAGTGTTTAAATGAAAGGGTGTTTGTACTGTGTGTAAAAGCCTGACCGTATCTGTGATGGTTTACGGGAGGCTTACTGTGCCTTTAACTCCCCACTTGGTGTCAGTTACAACATTAATTATACCCCATTAATTATACCCCAAAAATACAAACACTGCCTAGAAAGAAGCCGAACTACGTTTTGGTATGGGTTCAAGTTAAAGCATGATTTTATTCCATGTAAAAGCCTGGTCAGATATTAAGTGGCTGGAACATTAGAAGGAAGGGTTTCCAATGAGCACTATGAACATACATCTTCCTTCTGATATATTTTGTTTGTTTGTTTGCTTGACGCCCAGCCGACCACGAAGGGCCATATCAGGGCGGTGCTGCTTTGACTATAACGTGCGCCACACACAAGACAGAAGTCGCAGCACAGGCTTCATGTCTCACCCAGTCACATTATTCTGACACCGGACCAACCAGTCCTAGCACTAACCCCATAATGCCAGACGCCAGGCGGAGCAGCCACTAGATTGCCAATTTTAAAGTCTTAGGTATGACCCGGCAGGGGTTCGAACCCACGACCCTTCTGATATAGATATGTACGCTTTTATGTAAGTTCTGTCTTATTTGTCAGACTTTTTATGTGTAACTATGTGTCTATTACTTATCTTACGCATTTTTCATCTTTTTAAAAACAATTTTTCTAGATTATCTTATATAAGTGGTCGTTGTCTATGAAATGTAAGTTATTAATGCTTGTATGTTACTTCTTACGAGGACACTTTTTATATGTAAAATGTTGAATTTTAATGTCCAATGTAAAGCGCCATGAGACTGCCATTAATTTTGGCGGCGAACAGCGCTATAAAAGAATGTTTTATTATTATTATCATTAAACGGAGCGGCCCCATAGCAGTAACGCAACACAGAGAAGATAGCTTGTCTTTGCTTTTGACCTTCTTGACTTGAACCAGATAAACTGCATTAATAAATCTACTCGGGTTATGCTCACGGATTCTGCTTTTATTTCAGGTAAGGGCAGCCGTACATCAAAGACATTTTAAGCGCAGTTTTACTGGAAAATGCGTAAAAGTTTCAGAGAATGAATTTTCAAACATCATAACAAAGAACGTGCAATAGACATGGTAGAAGTTTTCTTGGTTGAGCAAATGAATACGTAAAATCAGTGGATAGTGTAGAGTATTTCAGGGTAACTGTAAATTGTATCATATTTTCATTGCTGTTTATTTTCGTCGACTGAAAAAGGAATAACATGTCTTCAAAAGCAGAGTATAGTGTTTAATCAAACTAAAAAAAAAATTGTTTAAAGAAAATTTGATTCATTTGACAGTGATTATTCATCGAAGTAAAAATCATATGAATTTCAGAAAACAAACAATAAGCCTAAAGCTTATAATACTTTTTGCAAAGAAAACAATTCAGCCACTTAAAAGTCACTTAAATCTGGAACCTGAGCGGTCTACCTGTTTCAATTTTCACCAAAATAAAATTCAGTTACAACGGACGGAAAGTTCAGTTTTCTTCTGGCATGTAGAATAATATCCAGTCGAGAGGTGCATGCATTCCGAAACAGCGGGTATGTGCAGCGAAATACCAGGCATGCCAGCAGCATGGCGCAACTGTCCTTACAGCTTTGTGGATCTCACTTCAAGAACAGCAATCACCCTCATCCATCTCTGTCCACAGTGAACCAGCGAGACCTTCAACGAACACAAACAGCGCTGTATGATACACTCTAGTCCCAAATAAACACACCAGTACAACCCCCCTCTGGGCCCATCCAGCGCTCTGGCACCCGTGCCAAGTTCTGGTGCTTGTACCCGGGTAGGGGTACCCGGAGACGGAGGACTGCGAATCATCTCCACCTTTGTTGCTGTCCCCGGGGACGAGGCGGAGGTGCTGGTCCAGGGCAGGCGAGGTCCTCGCGGAGTCTTCGCCCTCTCTGAAGCTGCCGCCAGGCTTCTCGGCGTATGAAGTCCATAGGGTGCTGGGTGCAAGTCAGGTATGCGTGCGTGTGTATAATTTTGTACAGGTAAATTGGGTGGAAAACTTCAGTTAACCGAGTGCAGGAAAAAAATGTATGAAGGGCATGCCTTGTGCAATTTTTGTGAGAGGGATCTGAAAGATGCATGCATGTTCTGCTCGGGTGGAGAAGTGGAACAAACATGTTCTGCATGGAGAGGAAAGTGAAAAATATGCTCGTTCATGCAAGAACGTTTCAGAAGTTTTTATAGAACTGATGGGGAAAGCTCGGCATGTTAACTGGTTTTGAAAGAAAATTTCTCAGTGAATGAAAAATATGCTCGTTCATGCAAGAACGTTTCAGAAGTTTTTAGAACTCATCGGGGAAGCTCGGCATGTTAACTGGTTTTGAAAGAAAATTTCTCATACGTAGCGCCAACTATTCCACAACATAAGCATTTTCAAATTTTCATTTTTCAAACGAGTGGTTTGTACAGATGCTGCCGAGAGAGGTCACATCACAGGAGCTTGTATCAAGGAACCGGTCGATCGAAGTATCCTACACCTTTGGCCTGACTGTATTAGTAGTTGTAAAGTAGCTATAATGCTATCCCGCGCAGGGGGATTGCCTTCATTTTGCCAAAGAAAGTGTTTTAAAAGTTGAATTAAAATGTCGTAGAATCGGCAAAGAAACAGCACACTTTGTGATAGGTAATTTGGGTCATATCCACTGAGTTACTTCCCTTGTTTGTGTACGTCATAACTCAGTGTTACTAGGGGGCCGCGTCATAGATGGCGCTCCCGTCTTTCCACCAGACGACGCTTCTTGGCTACTTTTTGTTTCCAACACCCGAGAGAGGCAGCGCACTGAAGCGCATTCGCTCACTTTGATTTAATTAATCTTCTTCTGCGTTCGTGGGCTGAAACTCCCACGTACACTCGTGTTTTTGCACGAGTGGAATGTTACGTGTATGACCGTTTTTACCCCGCCATTTAGGCAGCCATACGCCCTTTTCGGAGGAAGCATGCTGGGTATTTTCGAGTCGTGTTTCTATAACCCACCGAACTCTGACATGGATTACAGGATCGTTTTCGTGCGCACTTGGTCTTGTGCTTGCGTGTACACACGGGGGTGTTCGGACACCGAGGAGAGTCTGCACACAAAGTTGACTCTGAGAAATAAATCTCTCGCCGAACGTGGGGACGAACTCACGCTGACAGCGGCCAACTGGATACAAATCCAGCGCGCTACCGACTGAGCTACATCCCCGCCCTGACTGAGCTACATCCCCGCCCTGACTGAGCTACATCCCCGCCCCTGATTTAATGAATTACCATACACGCGTTTTGGAGCAAATCGTGCCATGTGCGTCTAGATCAGTAAGGTACAGTGGATTCTCCACATTCCTCATCATTTTGTCGAATGCGCCAGAAACTGCCTCCAAACGGTCAGATCAACAGTATCCCTTTAAAGATCACAAGAATATGCGCAGGGTTACATACAGAGCAGCTCTTGCAATAACAACCAGCCGAAAGTGTACTAGCCTACACATGCTTCCCATAAATGCGGAGACGAACTCAGGCACCTTAGACAGACAAACAGACAGATAGACAGACTGGCAGACAAACAGACAGAAAGGCACACACGAGGCAGGCAGGCATGCAGATTGACAGACAAGCATACAGGCAAAAAGACAGGCAGAAAAGACAGACAGGCATGCCGGCAAGAAGGCAGGTAAGAAGACAGACAGACAAACTGAAAGGCACACACGAGGCGGACAAACAGACAAGAATTCAGGCAAACAGACAGGCATTTAGATTGACAGACAAGAATTCAGGCAAACAGACAGGCAAAAAAAGACAGACAGGCATGTCGGCAAAAAGGCAGGCAGGAATACAGGCAGACAGACAGACAGACAGAAAGGCACATACGAGGCAGGCAGGCAAACAGACAGGCATGCAGATTGACAGAGAAGCATTCGGGCAAACAGGCAAAACAAGACAGACATGCATGTTGGCAAGAAGACAGGTAGAAAGACAGGCAGGCAGACAGACAGACAGACAGACAGACAGGCAGGCAGACAGACAGACAGACAGACACACAGACACACAGGCTGACAGACAGACACAGACACACAGACAGACAGGCAGATCGACGCTTGACGTATTAGGGTGCACACTGTGGGCACGACACAGCCTTATAAGACAAAGCAGGATACACGCACCGAGGCAAAGGGTCCGTCATCATAAAGATCACATTGAAGTACTTGCACAACATCACGATACTGGTGACAATCCAAAAACAACAACATCATCAGAATGCTGACGTCAGAACAGAAGATACATTCCACCCCACCCCTCAGGGTACCGCCAATATTACACCCCCCCCCCCTCCTTGCCCGTCTCACCTCTCCGGGTGCCGTCTCCACCTCTACCTGTACAGTCATCAGTGTTACCTGTTCAAAGCTCATGATAAAGAATGCACAGAACGCTGTGTTCCCCTCCCCCAAACACCTCCACAGCTCATGCAGTGTCCTCTCCACGAAAGTATCTGATCCTCTCCCTCCCCTCTCCCTTTTTTGGACCCCCCCCTTTTTTGTTATCCGACTCCCTCATGTATAACACATTAATCCTCATCAAAGCTTAATATGTGTATGATGACAAAGCATGCACAAAGCCATATCTCCCTCCACATCCCCTCTCAGCCCACCCCCTCCCCCCCTCCCATCCTCTCTGTCCGCATTCAATCGAATCCCACACATAAATTCTCCGCATCAGAGCTCATGATGCACAAAACCCTGTATATCCATGCTACATCCCACCATCTCTTTCACTTCCCTCACTCCCCCCCCCCCCCATCCCCACCCCTCCAAGGTATCATTCAACGACTCCCTCGCATAAATTCTTCCTCATCAAAGCTTATGACAAGCATGCAGGGCGATGGAAGTGGCAGAAGGTCTTTCCACTAACTGACAGGCAAAAAGGACCGCAAACGGATTTCCCGATGCAAACACGTTCCGACAGTCGCGTTATGATCTACGAATCGCGCCCGCCCAACTTTGATCCGCGAGTACCGAAGCGCACCGTTTGAAGACAGTACCAACTGGGTACAACTCCATTCTGTGACGTTGGCCGCGGAGCTATGGCCGTAATGCCGACGAGGACACTGGGTACGCTCGACTCACGCAACAATAAGCTGCAGGGGAAACGGCGTGCCTCTATGATTGATACTCCGGCTTCTGATCCGGGGGTCGAGGAGGTTTGCAACTTTTTGAAAGGCGTTCGTAACCTCCACTCATTTTCCTCTAGAGACCCCCCCCCCCTCCATTGCTCTATCCCCCCCCCCCCCCCCCTCTCTCTCTCTCTTCGTAGCCGCTACTCTTTTTTGCCCCTCTGTCTTTTTATTTCTCGTGCTTGTGTGCAAGTGTTGGAGAAGAGGTTCTAAAGTGCAGCAGAGGTGATTGGTTTTCTTAAAGAGGCATACCTTGTTTGCCTTCTCTTTCACCCTCTCTCTCCACGTTGTCTAATTACTCCAACATTGACAATTCGTCTTGCCAATAGACAAGGAAACGATACCGTTTAAATGGCGACAACCACTGAGCCCTACTCGAATAGTTTCTACCGCTGCAATTTATCTTTATTGACTGATCCCTGGTGCAGACTCAGAGACGGTATCCATGTCCCACCCCCGTGTCACCACAGTGGCACGTAAATGACCTCGGTCATAGTGCCGTAAGTGCTGTTGGCTGATTACACCCAAACACGCACACACCGGGGTGGCGCGACTCTGTTGCTGCTAGCTTTCCACTGGGAGGAAGCGACCCGAATTGCCCAGTATTGGGATAATAGAGAAAATGAAATGTTTCGGGTACATAAGTACAACCACGATGAGAAACACGGTATGAATTATCTGAATCTAAGAAGCGAGAGGGCAATAGTATGAAGACACAGTTCTCAGTTCTGCCTCAAGATCGATTACGCCGTTCTCTCTTAATTAAAACATATTGTCATTTGGACATTAATTAATACACGTTTCAAACATTTTGCCAGTTGAAAAAATACTTTAGATTTACATATCAACAACAACAACAACAACAACAACAACAACAACAACAACAACAACAACAACAACAACAAAAAGGTCTAGGCATAAAGGTCTGTCCATAAACATCGGTTACAATACTAATGTTTGAACTTGAGCTCATTCCGTCAATCTGTTTACTCGATTTTTTGCTTTGATAAAAGTGACTTGTATCAAATGCAACTTAATAATACTACTGGATTGTGTGCTTTAGATTTACAACGCTGAAGTTCAACATTATCAATAATGGTTGTGGTTCGTGGTGACATGCGTTTTGAACAACAACAAGAGCATGGACTAGTGGACCTGATGCACTGAGCGATTACACCTTTTTTGCATGAAGGTACCTGTAGCAATCGGATGCAGTCGCATTAAAACTGTCACTGTTAGGCCACATGATTTCTGGACAAATACTTTTAAACGTACACCTGAAGGAAGGTATCATTCACAATAGGGAGGACCACGACCAGAGGACCTGCTACACTGAAAGTATACATCTTTCAACGGAGTAGTAGCTTTAAGAGTCGGAAGCAGTAACTTTAAACCGTCACTATTTAAGCCTATTGACTTCCGGACGTTTGAAATTTATGTTGCAAAGCAGCACTGTGAGAGTCACCAAATAGCCTGGAATACCTTTGGAGTCACTGTGCCCAAGAACCAGCTTTCCTGGGAAAGAGCGACAACTCGTACTAATGACGCAAAGGAGCGACAACTCGTACTGATGACATGCAGTCACGGTCGTCCATCAAGTTTTGTGTGCACCCCCGGCAGTTTTAGGGGGACAGAGAAGAGAGAAAACAAGCAACATAAACAAGCGCAGAATGCACTGGCTAACTCGATCCCGGCTTGTCAGGGCGCCGCTAAAGGAAACATGTAACTTTTCTCAAGGGAAGGTCACGCGGTACAGAAAGCGAAACATGATTTGGGAGAAGTGAGATTCATCACGGGGGATAACCGGTCAAATGCCGAACAGAAGCCGAATGCCGCTCATGACACGTGTGAAGGCAAGTTTTGTCTGTTTTCTAGGTATTGTTTGATTTATGTCGGGATTTAAGGTAAGCTACTGATTCAGCGATGACTAAATTTGTTTCTCGATGCATAAAAAGTCAGGGAGCGATTGATATTTGCCCGTAAATATCCTTCAAAGCTGAAAATGTCCGCGATCGAGCACCGGAAATGGCTTTTCGATGGGTTTTGCAAGTAGAAATGTGCTTTATTTCACCAAATCAGCTCGTATTTGGTGTGGGTACGGGATTCTAGAGGACGAAGGAGTCATAAGAGGTGCAAAGAAGTGCTATTTGGGAGTAGAATAAATCTTCCGAGACAGTAGACAAGAGAAGGTCATATTTGAGAGAGGAGCGCGTAGGCCGATTGTCTTTCCGACAAGCGAATGATACAGCAGATTAATCATTCGTTTTGACCAGAAACCTAGTCTCTAGTTTTTATGAATGAGTTTTTTAATTAAAACAATCACGAGAACTCTCTCGCTTAGCCTAATGGCTGTTCGATGGGTTTCGCAAGTAGAAATGTGCTTTATTTCACCAAATCAGCTCGTATTTGACATCGGTTTGGTATATATATATATATTTTCTAATCCTACCGCGAACTGGATAGCAGACGCGGCACGACTGTTGCACCACACTTTGAAGGGGATATAGCTCAGTTGGTAGCGCGCTGGATTTGTATTCAGTTGGCCGCTGTCAGCGTGAGTTCGATCCCAGGTTCGGCGGAAATTTATTTCAGAGTCAAATTTGTGTGCAGACTCTCTTCGGTGTCCGAACTCCCCCCCCCCCCCCCCCCCCCCCCCCCCCCGTGTACACTACATTGGGTGTGCACGTTAAAGATCCCACGATTGACAAAAGGGTCTTTCCTGGCAAAAATTGCTTAGGCACAGTTAATAATTGTCTACCTATACCCGTGTGACTTGGAATAATAGGCCGTGAAAGGTAAATATGCGCCGAAATGGCTGCAATTACTGGCCGTATAAAATTTCATCTCACACGGCATCACTGCAGAGCGCCTAGAACTGTACCCACGGAATATGCGCGATATAAGCCTCATTGATTGATTGATTGAAGTAATCCCACACTTTGAAGTAAATTACTTCAAAGTGTGGGGATGTGCCCCACACTTTGAAGTAAACCCATTTTTTACTTCAAAGTGTGGGGGGATCTTCCCACACTTTGAAGTAAACTCAGACTTTTGCATCGCCTGTTTGAGCCTGATGATTTTGTCAAAAAAAATGGCAAAGTCTTTTGGATGAGTGAACAGAAAAAGTGAGCGAGCCAAGAAACATAGGGATGTTTGTTATCAGGCTTTAAAGGCATATGTACTCGATGACTATACACGCTAATTGCTTTACCAACAGCTGGAGACATGCTAAATTAAGTTCCCTGCAAAATATTGTGGTCTAGGACCCCTTCAATGTTGAGATATGTTAATTTTCATTTTGATCTGGATCGTCCTATTTATAGATTTGGCAACACATGTAACGTTGATGCAAGGGAGCTAACACCGCGGCTTTGTTGACATCCTCACTTTTTCAGAGGCTAGAACAAGCTGTAATGCATGTATTATGGTCCGCGCATGGTGACATATCGTCATTATATGGTCTTATGGTGCGTTTGACATCGATTATGGGCAAACTACACTTTGTAAACACGGGAGCGCGTACATATGCCTTTAAGCAATGTCCCATTGTTGAGTATGACGAAAACTCGTGGTGACGATTTTAAAACATGTTGGGTCACGCATGGTCCAACCTTACATGGTCCAACCTTACATGGTCCAACCTTACATGGTCCAACCTTACATGGTCCAATCTTACATGGTCCAATCTTACATGGTCCAACCTTACATGGTCCAATCGTGCATGGTCCAATCTTACATGGTCCAATCTTACATGGTCCAACCTTACATGGTCCAATCTTACATGGTCCAACCTTGCATGGTCCAACCTTGCATGGTCCAATCTTACATGGTCCAATCTTACATGGTCCAACCTTACATGGTCCAATCTTACATGGTCCAACCTTGCATGGTCCAACCTTGCATGGTCCAACCTTACATGGACAACCTTACATGGTCCAACCTTACATGGTCTAACCTTACCATGTCCAACCTTACATGGTCCAATCTTACATGGTCCAACCTTACATGGTCCAATCTTACATGGTCCAATATTACATGGTCCAACCTTACATGGTCCAACCTTACATGGTGCAACCTTACATGGTCCAACCTTACATGGTCCAATCTTACATGGTCCAATCTTACATGGTCCAATCTTACATGGTCCAATAATATATATAGACCATGTAAGATTGGACCATGTAAGGTTGGACCATGTAATGTTGGACCATGTAAGGTTGGACCATGTAAGATTGGACCATGCGTGACCCAACATGTTTTAAAATCGTCACCACGAGTTTTCGTCACACTCAACAATGGGACATTGCTTAAAGCCTGATAACAAACATCACTATGTTTCTTGGCTCGCTCACTTTTTCTGTTCACTCATCCAAAAGACTGCCATTTTTTTGACAAAATCATCAGGCTCAAACAGGCAATGCAAAAGTCCCACGCTTTGAAGTAAGTTACTTCAAAGTGTGGGAAGATCCCCCCACACTTTGAAGTAAAAACTGAGTTTACTTCAACGTGTGGGAAGATCCCCCCACACTTTGAAGTAAAAAATGGGTTTACTTCAAAGTGTGGGGCACATCCCCACACTTTGAAGTAATTTACTTCAAAGTGTGGGATTACTTCAAAGTGTGGTGCAACAGTCGTGCCGCGTCTGCTATCCAGTTCGCGGTAGGATTAGAAAAAATATATATATATACCAAACCGATGTCAAATTTATACGAGCTGATTTGGTGAAATAAAGCACATTTCTACTTGCGAAACCCATCGAACAGCCATTAGGCTAAACGAGAGAGTTCTCGTGATTGTTTTAATTAAAAAACTCATTCATAAAAACTAGAGACTAGGTTTCTGGTCAAAACGAATGATTAATCTGCTGTATCATTCGCTTGTCGGAAAGACAATCGGCCTACGCGCTCCTCTCTCAAATATGACCTTCTCTTGTCTACTGTCTCGGAAGATTTATTCTACTCCCAAATAGCACTTCTTTGCACCTCTTATGACTCCTTCGTCCTCTAGAATCCCGTACCCATACCAAATACGAGCTGATTTGGTGAAATAAAGCACATTTCTACTTGCAAAACCCATCGAACAGCCATTTCCGGTGCTCGATCGCGGACATTTTCAGCTTTGAAGGATATTTACGGGCAAATATCAATCGCTCCCTGACTTTTTATGCATCGAGAAACAAATTTAGTCATCGCTGAATCAGTAGCTTACCTTAAATCCCGACATAAATCAAACAATACCTAGAAAACAGACAAAACTTGCCTTCACACGTGTCATGAGCGGCATTCGGCTTCTGTTCGGCATTTGACCGGTTATCCCCCGTGTTCATACGCTGGCTCACAGGCGCTTGTAGTCGTCACGACAAGAACTGCTTATTTGTCGTTCTGTGTTGAAAGCGCCGTTAGTTACTATTGTTTGAGTTCAACACTTTCGTTTGGATTGCAAACCTTTGACCTCGGGCTCTAAATACATACGTCATTTTGGGTTCAGTGCCCCGGCCTTTACATGTGCTTTATATTGGCTGAAATACAATCGCTCTTTAGCAGGGCCGGACCAAGTTCGTTTGAGGGGGGGGGTTCCAACTGAAGGCAGGGGTCCAAAGTCCACATTTTTTTTCTCTGAGAGGTACATTGGATGGCCAGGGGGGGGGGGGGGGGGGGGTTCGGAACCCCAGGACCCCCCCCCCCCCCCAGATCCGGCCCTGTTTAGTCAGTGGAAGCTTGTTAAAATTGATATGAATTCTCCAACAGAAACTCCGATACTGAGCCTATGGAAACAGCAAACATAGTTCAGTGCTTTTAGGATCACACTTCGGCGCCCGGCCTGGTCCTGGATTCGACCCTCAGTTGCAGCTGGAAGAAAATGAATACATGCCATTTCTTTAAATATATTTAGACTGTGCAGACTTTACTGGTGCTTGTTATATGCCTTCATGTCCACAGCACATTTGTTTTGTAAGCGAAAGATTCCAGCAGGTAAAGAAGTCTGGCGGATGATGTAATGAGCAGTGCATAAAGACCATGCATAGAACCTATTTTGAAGTTACACGTACGTAGCATACTTAGGGCTCCGCATCTGCCAGCGACTGAAAAAGAAATAAAACACGCTAAAACGCCCAAATATTCAAGACAGCATCCGTTTTGTTTGGGAAAATTTTATTTTTTTGAATTTGCTTTTATATATATTTTGTTGGAGTGTAGGTCGGTTTGGGTTTATGGGAGAAAGGAAAATACACAAGTCATGTTGTCTTAGTTGTATTGAACACTTTATGTTGCTGAATTCCGTCTGCGGTTATTTTGCGTGCATGCACTTTGTATAATAATATGCTCTCCAGGAAAAAGAAGCTTTCGGATTTGAACGTTGTTCACGCACTTGGATAATCCTAATGTGGATAGGTCCCACTGCCGTGTAATGTAGCAAATAATATAGTCGCTCACACACATATATCAAGATCAGAACTCATGCCATACGATAACGCTAACATGGGAACCATTAGTGCGTCAGTGTCACCGGGCCATTTTGGTCATTAGCACAGAAACAGTACCAGAGTGTCCATCAGACGGGTACGTACGCCTTCATATTGGGGATGGAGTTAACGCACGTAAGACGACGTACCACTGGGGGGTCTACTGTACTCAGGCTAAGTTTTGCCTATCTAGAAAATGAATTATTCTATCCGATAAACGATCGCGCATGTATACCATGGTCTTGCTTTTTAACTTCAAGACATCCAGACCTAAGACGCAAGATCAAGTCGATTCAGCAAATGCCGAGAATGACAACTGATTTTTCCGCCGTCTGCACACGGGACGTACTAAACGGGCATCAGTTTGTGGAAACTAGATTTTCGTCTTGAAGAAGCCCATCCCCGTGAGCTGACTAAGTACGATGATCAGCGAATATAATACGTACCACCTGCTGTGCATTATGCAGGAACCACAGGTTTTTAATAATCTTAGAAACAGAAACTGGAATAACTCAACGTTTTGTTTTGATGTCGTCAATGTTCGTATGTTTTGTCAAGACTCACGAATTGGTTCGTGCGCAAATCTTTGCTGATTTGTGTGTCATAAAAATGGTGTTCTGAGCCTCTACTGTACATCAATTTTAACACAGGTAGCAGCGAACGGGAGAGACATAAGCCTTTGAACTTTGAAACTTTTTGAAGTCAGGTAGGAAGTCATTATCGTCTACGAAAGAGGTGTTTATCGTGAAAAAGGTGTAGTTAAAGGATAAAAGAGGGGATCAAACACCAAAATCAGACCATTAAAATAAACTAGACTTCGAGTTACTATACTCACATCCCAAACCGTTTCCGTCAAGTGCCTTTGATTCCCTACCAACAACCTCTCTACCCTCGCTCAATCCTCGCCCTGCTTCAGTAGTATTGGTTACCTCCCTTAGGCATCTCTCGTGATGGAAGTCAGCAAAAGGTTTTTAGAGGTACTTAGTTATCCGGCAACCTGGTTATCTTTGTTGTCCGATCGGTTTACTCGATTTCCATCCTCTCTCACTCTTCCAAAGCGATCTAGAGTTACGTGTTCGACAAGTAGCGAAAGTCTTTGAAAGCCACAGTGACTGTTGCCATTTAGGCTCGCTTCTGCCTCCCATGCTCGTAGCAAAATTGTGACAGAGGTTGGCAAAAAGGTGACACAAGTCGTGCACCACAATTTCGAGTTACGTACTACGAACAATCCGCTTATGAGGATTTAATGGGTTTTTTTACAGTTTGATCGTTTTAAACTCGATACAGTGTCAAATCTACAAGTGTACCAATTTTGTTGTTATTGTTGTTGTTGTTGTTGCAAAATTCCAAAAAATTGAAACGAGTATTTTACATTTCTGTAAATGACGTAGAGTCTGAGTTCTGAGTTATCGGAAACTTGCGTACTAGGGCTCTGTGCATGGTCAGAACCTTGACATTTCCAAAACTGAAAAGAATAAATCTGTTGTTTTTTGGGGAGCCTGTTCCTCTGCAATTTTGTTTCTAGTTCATAATAATAAAAGATAATTTTGACGAAATATTCCAACATGATTGTCCCTTTTTACATTCAGTCAAGTTTTGACTAAATGTTTTAACGTAGAGACGAGGGTCGTGGTGTATGTGTGTCTGTGTTCGTGGTTGAAAACGACGTTAAACACCAAATAAAGAAAGAAAGAAAGAAAGAAAGAAAGTGTCTGTGTGTGTGTGTGCGTGTTTGTGTGTAGAGCGATTCAGAGTAAACTACTGGACCGATCTTTATGAAATTTGACATGAGAGTTCCTGGGTATGATATCCCCGGACATTGTTTTCTTTTTTTCGATAAATGTCTTTGATGACGTCATATCCGGCTTTTTGTAAAAGTTGAGGCGGCACTGTCACACCCTCATTTTTCAATCAAATTGATTGACATTTTGGCCAAGCAATCTTCGACAAAGGCCGGACTTCGGTATTGCATTTCAGCTTGGTGGCTTAAAAATTAATTAATGACTTTGGTCATTAAAAATCAGAAAATTGTAATTAAAAATTTAGTTTTTATAAAACGATCCAAATTTACGTTCATCTTATTTTTCATTCTTTTCTGATTCAAAAAACATACAAATATGTTATATTCGGATTAAAAACAAGCTCTCAAATTTAAAAATATAAAAATTATGATCAAAATCAAAAATCAAGTTTCCGAAATCGATTTAAAAACAATTTCATCTTATTCCTTGTTGGTTCCTGATTCCAAAAACATATAGATATGATATGTTTGGATTAAAAACACGCTCAGAAAGTTAAAACGAAGAGAGGTACAGAAAAGCGTGCTATGCAGCACAGCGAAACCACTTCCGCGCTAAACAGTCTCGTCAGTTTCACTGCGTTTTGCACGAGCGGCGGACTACGGTAATTGTGAAAAAATGCAGTGCGTTCAGTTTCATTCTGTGAGTTCCACAGCTTGACTAAATGTAGTAATTTCGCCTTACGCGACTTGTTTCCTTTTTCTGTCACATTCAGGTTTGCTTCGCCAACCAAGCTGCGAGCTAAATTAATTTTCGATGTGTTTGCTGACAGGACCCATGATACAAAAGCATTTTTTTTCTAGCCGGCAAGACTTCATCCCGAGAGCCCCGAGGAGATTGTCTGTGACGGCAGAATGTTAATCCTTTGACTTTTTCTTCCTCCAAACCCTAGAGCTTTCCCCCTTCGGGATTATCGTGTCTCCGTGAGTGAGCTCCCTTTGTTTGCCGTGACTCTCGAAAGGGTAGCGGGTCCATCTTGGCCTTTGATTACACTTTTCGTTGGGGAACAGTGGACTGACCGACCACAGGAGGATAAAAATATCAATTCTAAGAAAGAAAAAAATTCTTTTTTTTCGTAAGACCATTTTGCATTTCTAAGTTTTTGTTATTTATTACGGGAGCAATACAACAACTCAATTGTCCTTCCTAATTTTTTTGTTTAGGGACAGAAAACAAATATCATTGCCAAGAATACACACTTGAGGCACATGAGCAGAGCAGTCTTGGCCTTTGTTTGTTTGTATTTTAAACGGAAAAACACCCAGAATCCCGTTTGTAATTTTTTTGTATACGTTTTCAACCTTTCACGAAATGTTTAGATGTCGCTTTACGCGAGTTGTTCTCTCTGATAGAAGCGAAATGTCATTGCTAAGAATGGACACTTAAGGCACATGAGGATAGCAGTTTTGGCTTTTGTTTGTTTGTATTTTAAACGCTAAAACGAACTAGTATCCTTTCCTGAGTTTTGTTTTTGCGCAGAATCGAAAGGCAATTGCCAAGAATAGACACTTGTGGTGCGTGGGCAGAATCATCTTCGTTTTTCTCAGTTTGTCTTTTATGGTAAAAACATGCACAACTAATATTCATTCCTGACTTTTGTTTCTGCACAGAAACGAAAATGTCATTCCGAGAATAGTGTCTCTTGTGGAAAGCAGTCTTGGCTTTTTGGTAAGATCTGTCTTGCATCTCAACTTCTGGCTCCGCAGAAAAAAATAGTGGCCTTTCCAGTTACGAAAAATAAAAGAGGAAGAGATGATGAAGACGAAATGGGGGAGTTGGGGAGGGGGAGCACGTTCAGTACTGATCTTGAATGCTGAAAAAGTGTAAATAACAGCAAACCCAAAAACAGATGCAGGAAGTACTCAAAACATAGCTGTTGTTGCAGGGTGAGGTAAGGGGGGGGGGGGGTGAGGGGGGGTGAGGGGAGGGGCCGAGTTGGAGGCGGCAGATGGGAAGTTTATGGGGTCGAGGGATAGAAAAATACTTCCCGGATTATATGAAGGACAAACGTTGACAATCTTCTCTGGTATGATGCGTCACGAGACAAATGTTGCTCTTGTTTGGCTAAGAGAAGTGCACTTCCAGTATTGCATGATCTTTAATGCTGCAGAAAAGTGTAAATAACAGCAAACCCAAAAACTGACGCAGGAAGAACTCATTACTTGGCCTTTGTTGCACTGACCTTTGAAATGATTATAAGCGGTATGCATCTAGGCTGTGATTATCCCTTCACGTCTTCAGCGCTCTTCCACCTGCTCCAGAAGAATGGTCAACTTATTAAAACAAAATCTTCGTGTTATTCAGAAACCCTGCAAGTGAGAATGGACAATGGACGATGTTCGGAAATAACTTTGGAATTTTGTGGGATGTGGCAAGAGTTGCTCCCCTTAGAAACACTGGGGCAAACATGGCCGCTGATCAGAGAAAGCGAGTGATCATGGGCATTGAAGGGAAAAATAAGTTTCGATGTCCATTTCCTTCATTGTCCGAGCACATGTGACCACTCACCATTCGTGAATGTTTAGCTTCTATTGCGTACAGGACGCAGACGCACAGTTTGGGAAGCCAATTAATTTGTTTGTTTGTTTGTTTGCAAACGAAGGGCCATATCAGGGCGGTGCTGCTTTGACATTAGTATAACGTGCGCCACACACAAGACAGAAGTCGCAGCACAGGCTTCATGTCTTAACCAGTCACATTATTCTGACACCGGACCAATCAGTCCTAGCACTAACCCCATAATGCCAGACACCAGGCGGAGCAGCCACTAGATTGCCAATTTTAAAGTCTTAGGTATGACCCGGCCGGGGTTCGAACCCACGACCTCCCGTTCACGGGGCGGACGCCTTACCACTAGGCCAACCGTGCCGGTAAGGCAATTAATCTCCAGCTGCCTAGGCCCTAAATTTGCGCCTCAAACACACCGATGTTATGCGGCTTGAGACGGAAGGTGTGGGTGGTTGGAGGTTGGAAAAAATGCAACAACAAACAAGACGGGATTTCAATCACATTTTCGCCCCGTCTCAGTTCCAACCGTGAATATCCACAAAAAAAACAAGTATCCGTGCAAGACGGAACTATCTTGAGGCAGAAAGGTTCAAAATCGGCGGTGTTAAACTGTCATCACCAGACACCTGTTTCACTTTCCTCGTCTCACCTTTGCCACCACCTCCACCCCCTTCCTCCACCCCCTCTCTCTCATCCCGTCCCGGACCCCCCCCCCCCCTCCCCTAGTAACAATCTGTGTAATAAGGACTTCATCAGGCATCTTTTGCCTATGTCACTGTCACTTTCCGTTCCCCTTGCCCCCCCCCCCCACCTCCATCACCTGTGCCATTCACAATTGGAAATACAATAAATATATCATAAACTTGCTTCGCTTTCACTTTCCCCCCGATAGAGAGAGAGACAGAGACAGAGACAGAGACACCAGACTGTCCTCTCTCACTACGCTCACCCCCTTGATTACAATTCGGCGATGTAAAACTGTCATCATCATTACGCCTGTTTCATCTCCACCTACTTCCCCTTTCTCTCCCCCCCCCCCCCCCCCATCCTCTACCCGGCTACTCCCTGCAATATTGGTGATGTAAAAATGTCATCATCAGACACCTGTTTTACTTTCACCCCTCCCTCCCCCTAACCACCACCCACCCACATTATCTCTCTTCCTTCTTCCACCTTTCCGATACGCGTACCGTTCTCCAGGCCTCAAACAGGTGGCAAGAACGGTGCATGCACTCTGTGCTCCTAGGTGAAAAAGTCCCCCCTGGGTAGACGGGTAACGGCATTTTTGGCATTCAGCGCTTGCAGAGTTCTCTCCCTGTATCCGTGTAAACATGCCACAAATGTCACCCGGCTATATTTATCGGACGTATATCATTTTGTGTGTGTTTATGTGTTATGAGTGGATTTTTGCGTCTGTAAGCGAGTTGTTGGGTGACTGGATATAAGGGGAGGGGGATGGGAGGGGGGGGGGGAGAGAGTTAGTGATTGAGTCTGTGTGTGTGTGTGTGTGTGTATGTGTGTGTGTGTGTGTGTGTGTGTGTGTGTGTGTGTGAAAGAGACATGGGAAGAAAGAGGATTAGGGAGAGGATTATGCTTGATCGATCCTGGAGATAGATATATGGATAGATAGATACATAAAGAGAGAGAGAGAGAGAGATTCAGATTCAGATTCAGATTCAAAACTTTAATACAAAGGGATAAAGGTTTTAGGCAATGCCTAATCTTCCAACCTGTCCCTTTTAGACATACATGACATTATACATTACAATTATATATTTATATAACATGTATTGAACAGCCAAACGAATAACTAATTAACTAAGAATTTGTAATCAGGTTAAAAGTAACAAAACACTAGTTATAATAACGTGGTTCATTGATTAATAAAATGATGATTAAGATGTTATGCAGTAACAGTTATGATTTTAAAGCGTAGGGAGAGAATTATTTTTGACAAAGATATTTTCGAACATTTTTTTTAAAAGATGAAAGGGTTTGACATGTTTTACAGTACATTGGAAGTATATTCCACACAAGCGATCCCCAGTAGGATAAACTAGATTTATACAAATCAATGCGTGGGAGCGGTAGCGTATAATTCAAAAGCCTCGCTCTACCAGGAGGACGCTCAAACAGGTCTTGGATGTATGAAGGTGTTTCATGGTTGTACATTTTAAACATGAAAACACTAGCATTTAAAAAGAACTGCTGATGTAGCGGAAGAATGTTCAGTTGAGTGTATTTTTCTTGAGTAGTCATATTGGGATCTCGGTTTAATAACTTTACACCTCTCTTGTGAAGTGTGTTTATTTTCTTTATATGAACATCACTGGCATTGCACCAGACAGTAGATGCATAGCAAATGTGAGAGAGACAGTGTGCGTGGAAAAACATTTTGAGGGCATACACAGAAACAACTTACCAGAAAGAGAGAGACACAGAGAGATAGAGAGAGAGAGAGAGAGAGAGAGAGAGAGAGAGAGAGAGAGAGAGAGAGAGAGAGAGAGAGAGAGAGAGAGAGAGAGACAGACAGACAGACAGGCAGACAGGTAAACAGGCAAACAGATACACAAGCAGGCAGACAGACAGACAGGCAGACAGACCGACAGCGAGACACACACAAAAAAGAGGCAGAGAGTGCACACGTGTTAGATCGCCTTCGGCTGTGGATTGCAACAGTTAATTGTGTTTCCCCTTTGGATGATGATATTACAGACAGGCCACAGGCTAACCGAAACTGAAGGTAAAAGAGTCACTCTGGTCTGGCGGCAGCAATGGAAGCGTCTTTTTACATTTAGTCAAGTTTTGACTAAATGTTTTAACGTAGAGGGGGGAATCGAGACGAGGGTCGTGGTGTGTGTGCGTGTGTCTGTGTGTGTGTGTGTGTATGTGTGTGTGTGTGTGTGTGTGTGTGTGTGTGTGTGTGTTGAGCGATTCAGACTAAACTACTGGACCGATCTTTATGAAATTTTACATGAGAGTTCCTGGGTATGATATCCCCAGACGTTTTTTTCCTTTTTAGATAAATGCCTTTGGTGACGTCATATCCGGCTTTTTGTAAAAGTTGAGGCGGCACTGTCACACCCTCATTTTTCAATCAAATTGATTGAAATTTTGGCCAAGCAATCTTCGACGAAGGCCGGACTTTGGTATTGCATTTCAGCTTGGAGGCTTAAAAATTAATTAATGACTTTGGTCATTACAAATCTGAAAATTGTAATTAAATTTCTTTTTTTCAAAACGATCCAAAATTACGTTCATCTTATTCTTCATCATTTTCTGATTCCAAAAACATATAAATATGTTATATTCGTATTTCAAACAAGCTCTGAAAATTAAAAATATAAAAATTATGATTAAAGTAAAATGTCCGAAATCGATTTAAAAACAATTTCATCTTATTGCTTGTCGATTTCTCATTCCAAAAACATATAGATTTTTTTTCTTTTTTTCTTTTCTTTTTTTTGGACCTCAGTTGCATGCAGGATGCTTCAACCCATATTTTTTGCCCGATTTTTTTAATTTTTTAATTTTTTAATTTTTTTTAAGGCGGGGAGCATCCTTCTTCCTTGGTCTTTTCCTGTATAACATAATCAACTTTATATTATACAACACATAAACTTCTGTCTAATGTTTAACTCTAATTCCAATAAAATACGTAAGTCTAACTTCTTCCCATACTTAAATTTTCCTATGGTCATTTTTGTTATCAAAATACAATAATTTATAAAATAAATTTGATCGTTTTTTAAATTTTCATTCCAAAAACCAAATAATATATCTGTTTCATTCAAAGTTATATTATAATAAATTTGCTTATAAAAAGTCTTTACATAGTTTCCAAACGTTCCTCACCTCTTGACAATGAAAAAAGAAGTGCCCAAGTGTATCCAGTTCCTTACAAACCGGCTTCACAATTATTAGTTTGACATAAACCCATCTTGTTTAGTAAAATATTCGTTGGGTAAATTCTGTGTAAAATTTTTCAATGAAGCAGACGCAGTCGTTCTTCTTTTGTACAATTAACAGCTAACAGCCAGTGTCTTGATTCCAGAACAACATTATGCTTTCTTTGCCAAAAAGAACAGGCGCTCGGAGTTTGTACCTCGAAATTAACCAAAACAGTTCTTATTTCCCTTGGTGTAATATTACCAATACGAGTCAAACCCTGCAACAGAACATATCGGTATGGCAATGCGTTAATCAGTTTTGTTTTATGTGCTGTACATAACGCATTATACTCAAATTGGCTGGTTTATAACCAACCTTTTGACATAATTCTTCAAATGAAATCATGTCACCGATTTCATTCACGACATCCTTTACATGATGAATATGACATTTAATAAAATCTTTGAAAAAGAGGCATTTAAGTTTATATTGTATATTTGCATTGTTAAAACCTTTCTTATATCTCAGTTCGTTTATACTTTCCAGTCTCTAGCAGTGCCTTATCATGTTTTACATCAAATTAATTCCATTTTGTTCAGGTTTATTTGGAAGAAAAAAATATTCAAATACACGGGCGTTTGAAAAAGTAAATCGAACAATTATGTGTAAATTAAAAGATAATGGTGGATTAAATATGATAAATGTTGTGGATATGCACAACTCATTTATGATGTCGTGGGCTATTGGTCTGCAGAACTCTACAGACAATTATTGGTCTGTCATTCCTAGATATGTTTTTTCAAGTTTGGGTAATGGTTTGTCCTGTTTTTACTCTAGTGCATCCTCCAATAAGCTGGTTGGCGTTGTTAACTGCAGATCGGTCTTTTGGAGACAAGTATTGTTAACCTGGCTAGACAACAAGCACATTTTGTATGAACAGTATGATGCCACACCTGTTCCATTGATGAATCAAAAAACATATAGATATGATATGTTTGGATTAAAAACACGCTCAGAAAGTTAAAACGAAGATAGGTACAGAAAAGCGTGCTATCCCGCTCAGCGCGACCATTACCGCACTATTCTGGCTTGTCGATTTCACTGCCTTTGCCACGAGCGGTGGACTGACAAAACTACGAGAATGCGGTCTTGGTGAAAATATGCAGTGCGTTCAATTTTATTCTGTGAGTTCGACAGCTTGACTAAATGTAGTAATTTCGCCTTACGCGACTTGTTTCTTCGTGATGAAGAGAAAGGAAGAGGAGGAGAAAGAAAGAAGAAGAAGAAGGAAAGGACGTACAACAGACAAACACACAAACACAGCAATAACAAGTCGCGTAAGGCGAAATTACTACATTTAGTCAAGCTGTCGAACTCACGGAATGAAACTGAACGCACTGTATTTTTTTTCACCAAGACAGTACAGCTTCGTCAATCCCCGCGAGAAGGAAATCGCTCACCTCCCACGTGCAAAACGCAGTGATATGCACACGCCAGAATAGCGCGGTAGCGTATTGTGCTAAGCAGGAAAGCGCGCTTTTCTGTATTCGTGTTAACTTTCTGAGCTTGTTTTGAATACATATCTATATGTTTTTGGAATCAGGAAACGATAAAGAATAAGATGAAATCATTTTTGGATCGATTTCTTAAATTTTAATCGTAAGACTAATTAATCTATTTTCGTTAATTGTGATCACATTTTAAGAGTAAACATGACATATGTATATATTTTTAGATTCAGAATGTGATGAAGAATACGCTGCAATCAATTTTAAATCTGTTTGCGAAAAATCGATTTTAATGACAACTTTAATGAGCAAACTCATTAATTAATTTGTAAGCCTCCAAACTGAAATGCAATACCAAAGTCCGGGCGTCGTCGAAGATTACTTGACCAAAATTTCAACCAATTTGGTTTAAAAATGAAAGCGTGACAGTGCCGCCTCAACTTTCACGAAATGCCGGATATGACGTCATCAAAGACATTTATCAAAAAAATGAAAAAAAACCATCTGGGGATATCATACCCAGGAACTCCCATGTAAAATTTCATAAAGATCGGTCCAATAGTTTTCTCTAAATCGCTCTACACACACACACACACACACACACACATACACCACACCCTCGTCTCGATTCCCCCCTCTACGTTAAAACATTTAGTCAAAACTTGACTAAATGTAACAACAACAACAACAACAACAACAACAACAACAACAACAACAACAACAACAACAACAACAACAACAACAACAGGGGGTAAAGAAAGAGAAACAAGTCGCGCAAGGCGAAATTACTACATTTAGTCAAGCTGTGGAACTCACAGAATGAAATTGAACGTAGTCCGCCGCTAGTGCAAAAGGCAGTGAAAGTGACGAGCCTGTTTGGCGCGGTAGCGGTTGCGCTGTGCTTCATAGCACGCTTTACTGTACCTCTCTTCGTTTTAACTTTCTGAGCGTGTTTTTAATCCAAACATATCATATCTATATGTTTTTGGAATCAGGAACCGACAAGGAATAAGATGAAAGTGTTTTTAAATTGATTTCGAAAATTTAATTTTGATCATAATTTTAATTTTTTTAATTTTCAGAGCTTGTTTTTAATCCAAATATAACATATTTATATGTTTTTGGAATCAGAAAATGATGAAAAATAAGATGAACGTAAATTTGGATCGTTTTATAATTTTTTGTTGTTATTTTACAATTTTCAGATTTTTAATGACCAAAGTCATTAATTAATTTTTAAGCCACCAAGCTGAAATGCAATACCGAAGTCCGGCCTTCGTCGAAGATTGCTTGGCCAAAATTTCAATCAATTTGATTGAAAAATGAGGGTGTGACAGTGCCGCCTCAACTTTTACAGAAAGCCGGATATGACGTCATCAAAGATATTTATCGAAAAAATGAAAAATATGTCCGGGGATATCATTCCCAGGAACTCTCATGTAAATTTCATAAAGATCGGTCCAGTAGTTTAGTCTGAATCGCTCTACACACACACGCACAGACACACACACACACACACACACACACACACACACACACACACACACACACACACACACACACACACACACACACACACACACACACACACACACACACACACACACACACACACACACACACACACACCACGACCATCGTCTCGATTCCTCCTCTATGTTAAAACATTTAAAAATGTCATGTGACATGATGCCTGGCAAATCTTTCCCCATAACCTCTCTCATGTTCTTTTGTTGTTTTTCGACTTATTAATTATGTCTCGATTTATGCGCAATGTAGTGACTTTTCCTCTGTTAACAATATGCATTAACTTTGTGCGAGTGTCTTATGTGCACTTATCACAATTGAAATGAGATCCACTCTCCTCAAATGTTGGCGCTCCAAGTCTTCTTCTTCTTCTTCTTTTCCCATAAAGCTAGCTGCTAGCTACGGCCGGGCCGCGACGGGCTGGTTCGGCGAACGGTCGCCGACGTCATCAAATCAGGGGATTCCCCTATTAGTTAGTACACAGAACTGGTTCGGTGGAATGTTCGCCGAGCGTTCGACGAGCTGGTTCGGCGTGGTTCGGCTGTGGTCGGTGGCGGGCTTAACTCCTATTCCTGTTCTCTCATGCCCTTTCCCCACCTCCTGTATCACCAACCCCTTCCCATTTTCTGCTTGTCTGTGTATCTGTTTTGTTTTTGTTTTGTTTCTTCGTTTCCTGAAATGAGTTAATGTATTTATTCCGCCATCATGCTAACCCTTGTTTTGTAATTACTATGATTGCTTAAAATAAGCATTATATGCTTGAGTATGTAATCATCCATGCATTGTTCTTGTCATGATTAAAATTGAATAAAGTTCTGTTTAAACCAAATGTAAAAATGAGACGGTAAAGATGAACGGTGAAGAGGATGAGGAAGAAGAACAAGTCGCGTAAGGCGAAATTACTACATTTAGTCAAGCTGTGGAACTCACAGAATGAAACTGAACGCACTGCATTTTTTCACAATGACTGTAGTCCGCCGCTTGTGCAAAACGGAGTGAAACTGACGAGCCTGTTCAGCGCGGTAGTGGTTTCGCTGTGCTGCATAGCACGCTTTTCTGTACCTCTCTTCGTTTTAACTTTCTGAGCGTGTTTTTAATCCAAACATATCATATCTATATGTTTTTGGAATCAGGAACCGACAAGGAATAAGATGAAATTGTTTTTAAATCGATTTCGGAAATTTAATTTTGATCATAATTTTTATATTTTTAATTTTCAGAGCTTGTTTTTAATCCAAATATAACATATTTATATGTTTTTGGAATCAGGAAATGATGTAGAATAAGATGAACGTAAATTTGGATCGTTTTATATATAAAAAAAAAATTATTACAATTTGTAGATTTTTAATGACCAAAGTCATTAATTAATTTTTAAGCCTCCATGCTGAAATGCAATACCGAAGTCCGGCCTTTGTCGAAGATTGCTTTACAAAAATTTCAATCAATTTGATTGAAAAATGAGGGTGTGACAGTGCCGCCTCAACTTTTACAAAAAGCCGGATATGACGTCATCAAAAGTATTTATCGAAAAAATGAAAAAAAGGTCCGGGGATATCATTTCCAAAAGTGATTCGTTCCACTCTTTGGGATGAGATATTTCTCAAGTGTATCTGGCTGCTTCTGGACCCTCCTTCATCCTGTGCATTATCATGGCGGCAGACAATTTTTCTGCTTCTGGGTTCTGTCCATTTCCCGTTAGGAGAGGAGAGAAGGCAAGACAAGACGGATAAACAATCATGATTTATTCGTCTACACTTCAAAAGGAAGATTTAAGGGTTGTTTTTAAGCGCACGAAGGTGAGTTTTTATCATCCAGGCTCGTTATTCTACTTCTTCGTGTCTTATGCATTGCCCACCTTGCACTTTACTTTCCCTATGGTTATGCACGTGCACCAAGTTCAACTTTCATTTCAACCCGAAATCGACCAACAGCAAAATGCTGACGAAGTGGTATTGCAGTTTTGAATGAGCGTATGTAATAGGCTTACATTGTATACGCCCGCACAACCTCTCCCCCCTCCACTTCAGTTTCACTCCGCAGAAAAGAAAATGAAAAACAAAAAGAAAGCTGAAAATGCAGCACGTTTGAAGAGGACTGGGGCATAGAGAAAGCTATGGAGACTTTTCTTTTAAAAAAAATCTCAGTTTTACTTGCAGACATTTGTACAGAACACAGCCTGTGAACAACATGGGACGTGTAAAATCAAACTAAATAGAAACTTTGCAGACAAAAAAGTCTGATTTTAGGTCAGATTTAAATCGTCACTGATTTTTTCAGCGAAGAAAACACTACCGAATCTGGAACAAACAAGACTTTACGATGGATGACCCACTAATTTGTTGACTTAACTCTAAACAGAATCAGCGATCACTGACAGTAACAGTCGCAGGTAGCAGCTCATGCGGAGATAAAAGCAGTTAAGGCCATGCAACAAGCTCATTGTAAACATCAGAGTTGTAATCTTTGAGGTTAAGTTGCGGTTAACGGCCTGTTCACCTAAACATTGCACGGGTCTGCGTTTACGTTTATCGGACGTTTTTATGGATGATAAAACGATAAAAGAACATTTTTATTTTATTTGATTTCTCTTTATGTTCTATTTCTTGAAAAAGTTGGGATTTAAATTTGTTACCATGATTTCCGTCATACATCACAGATTTGTGGCATAGCCCCTGCTGTGTCTGTTTACGTGTGCATTTTTGTGTACTAGCGGGCTTATGTTGTTGTATATCTCTATCTCCCTCTCCCGGCCTCTCCCTCTCACTTTCTCCGCATCCCTTTATGTCTGTCTGTCTGTCTTATAAAGGAGTGTACCTTTAACGGTATTGGTGTAACTTGTACACAAACCGTCAAACGTCTATACTTTGTGCTTGGACGTTCGTTCGGAAAACCAAACTTTCTCTTGTGAGAAGACCAGAATGTCTCCGTTTATCTCCTTGGCGTAAACTTTGCTCTTAATGTTTTATTGTTGTGTGTTTTTTGCATACCTTGCACAACACACACCGTCGTTTGTTAAAGAAACATGCAGACAGAAGGCACAAGCACACTCCGCGAGTGAATCCGTAGCATACCCACCAGCGCCGAATGGTTTTGACGTACCTTGGACATCATCGGTTATAGAGCAAGTTTAGAATTTTGGAAGACCAAACTTTCTCATCTTATCTAGTTGGCGTAGACTCCAGCATTCTCCTTACCTGTTGATCATTCATACCCAGTGGACGGCAAACAGTAGGAGACAGGTCGTAGACACAATACGGCAGGTAAAGAGAGGGGTGGAGAGATTGGAGATGGCAGGTTTCTGGTACCGGTCCACAGAGTACTGAGTTATCTCTTGTTTTGCACAACACGACCGTTCTGCCATGTTCCCCTTTGGTCTGCGTCCAAGAGTAAGTAGCTTCACCTTGCATTCACATGTTGTGATGAATGGAAACAAGTATTTGCTTCGAAATTCGGCTGGGGTAAAGTTTTTAAAAACAAACACACAAATAAACAAACAACCAACATTAATTATACTCTCCAATTGAAAAAAAAGCACACAGACAGACGCACACATACGCAGTCACGCACGCACACGCACTTGCATACACATCGACACAGCAGACTACTGAATTAACGTTCACAACACAAGATGGTTAAGAGAGTTTTTGTTTTTTACAATACAACGCAACACATACGTACTCCACGAACGTTTGTACTAAATTATACAAATAAAATCGGTCGTAACCCCATCCGGTCCGCTTTATAGAAAAACAACAAGCCACACACCAAAAAAAGAAAGAAAATCGAGATGGCAGAACATCAGCTGTCTTCGAAACCTCTGCATGACAGCAAACATGTATTGTCGTTTTTGCAAAACCTCATTCTTCGCACACTTGATACAATGACCTCTTTTTACAAATATGTACTCCTCGCCGGTACGAAGCTTTCTCGGATAGACATTTATACGATTGCACTGGGCTTCCTTGTCAACAGGAGAACAGGTTTTTTTTTTATCCATTCAAATTTCTGCAAGAGTTCAGAGATGTAGTAAAGATAACAATCAGACAACACAGAGAAAGGTGCACGTGATCTTCGTCGATGAATCCAAGAGGGAGTCGCTGCTCCAATTATAGGGGTACTAAAACTTCAATCATAGGGGTGCTAAAACTTCAGGCACTACTCTCGTATGGATCTTGGATGCATAGTATTTCCTCGGGTGAATCAGAGTAGGCGTTTCTGCTTCAAATTCAGAACTGCCCTTGTACCCTGCCAAGTGGGCTGCGGCAGATTAAAGTCCCCACCGAGACTCGCCCCCCTTATTTATCTGCACCAGTTTGCTTTTTTCCATCAGTTTAGTAATTGCAAGTATCAAAGCTACTAAACCGACTTTGTGTATTATATTTTGCCAAATTGAGTTTTAGGAATAAAACATTATTTACGTCGATTAGACAATTTGTCGTTTTGGTGGGCAACTACGCGTGTTTGGGGGATGCATGTTCAATATTTGAACTCATATACATCTGTCCAAGATAAAATATTTGGTGTGTGATTGTTAGAAGTAGTGATCTTTTGTTTCCTTCCTTGCATATAATACACCCCTAAATACGTTTTTGTTTTCAAATGAATTGCACGTTAGCACTGTCACTGTGAACAATTTATGCTGCATTCGGCACCTTCGTCGGTTGCAGGCCGCAACCATTTTAAAATGAAAGGGGGCACCCGAGCCCGACGGCCACGATGCAGCCGAACAAACTTCCGTCGCTTATAGAAGCTTGAAAACCATTTGATACAAGCCATTCTTACCGTTCCGTTCTTATGCATTCAAGAAGATTGACAAATTTGCACGATTTTATCCGAAAAGTGCTTTCTTATCCGTGAATTAGTCACTTAACTGTTGGAAAATAAACCGCAGGTAGTAGAAATACAATGAAACTTCAACTTGTAGGTCTATACGCCTTTGAATTCCCAATGATAGCTTCAAACAGCAAGGCAAGTATTAACATTATAAACACACAGTGTTTTAGATAATTTCAAAGGCAAAATCAATATAAGAAGCTAATTTGTTGCGACACTCACTTCGAAAGCGTCTCGGTGGGGGCTTAAATTCCATCGCAGCCGATTTGACGGGGTGTCTGGTTTGGATATGAGATGAAATTGCTGTGCACGCAGCGACCTTTTTAGCTAAGGGGGGTTACTCGCTGAGTCTGCTAGGAAATTCGATTCATTTGGCAGACGACATAGAAGGTGAGGAGTTATAATGCTACATGGGAGGTTAGGATTCAAGGGCTACATAAGTACGAACTTGTTATTTATCTGTCGAACACAGCACGTTAGGCCTAAGTACGTAATTATTGCGAACAAGAAGACACACTTACAAGATAGAAACGAAGGGGAATAGATATCCCGCCGAGGGGCTGAGCGTCTCGCAGATTCGGTTTAAAGGGACTGGGTCCACTACCCGAAGAGCTTTCATTCATTTTATTTATTTCCATAAAAGTTGAAGGTGAAGTTGTTATGAAGCCGTTTTGGGGGTCGTTTTAGGGAGGATTTTGTCTCGAGATCTGCAAAGGACGTATGCTGTGGTGTAAGTTTCTCGTGCAGAAAAACGAACCTCGTCATACGTGTCAGGGGACATCATTAAACGTGGCTATACTCAGTAAAAAACACACACCTGAAAACACCCATTTTAACTCAAATTAATGTTTGAAGAACCGAAAAGTATAAATGAAAAAAAAAATGAAAAAAGCAACACACACACACACAAACAAACAAGCAAAAAAGGTAACAGAATAAAACTAAATTAAGCTACATGAAGTAAGCAGGTCAGATTAAATTCGAAACAAATAAAGTAAAAATAAAATAACATTAAAATAAAATGCACCACTATAGTGAAACAGCCCAACAGAGCACAGATCATCAACATTTTATTCAGTCACTAAATAACAATGTAACGACCTCAGAATTACTTAGGCCAAAAAAAAAATAGGTGTGGTTACGGTAACATAGCCACAAAAAAATAGGGTAGGTAGGTAGGCAATCACTTTTTTTTTTTTAACTTTTTTTTCTAATGTGTACAAATTAAACCTACTTGACAGAGAAATAAGTGTGCGACTCGGGCGCTTTCGCTTTCATTGCGTTTTTTGCACTCGTTTTTTTTTTTTTTTTTTTTGACAAATGTGATAAAAAGTTATAGGATCGGCCCCTAAAAATAGGGTAGGTCGGGTTACCTATTTTTTTTTTAGGCCTTAGTACCCCTCACCATTATTTATCTCCCATGCCCCCTTTTCCATGTCCCCTCCCCTCCCTCTCGATCAAAGGGGATGGGGTTCCCCAAAAAAGAAAAAAAAAAGAAAGAAAGACAGAAATGCAGATAAAAACGCAGAAAGGAATACAGAAAGAAATGCAGATACAAATTAAGAATGAAAGAAAGCAAGAAATGAAAAAATGAAAGAAAGAATGATTTTTTTCTCTTCGTTGGTTTCAAAGCTGACGACGATGGTGGTCCCCGGTGTCAAGTTACAAGGACTCGTTTTTTCTTTTCTTCTTTAAAACCGCACGCATTGGATTAAATACCGATGTGTTTGCGCCCCTTCTGTAAACAGGGCACCCCTCGTTTTCAAACGATGTTTATGCTGGGCGATAAAAAGCAGCATGGCGAATTGAGATAAGCGTAAACTGAGTCCCAATATGAAACACTCCGCGTAACTTTCCTAATAGAAAATGAGTGTAAATAGGACGCGAAAAGATAAGAGTTAGGAGGTGGTCTTCTCAGGTTTGGTTTCTTAACTGCCGGATTTCTTGTTTGCGTTGAACGCTAACACGACGCCATGTTTTGAGCTCAGTTTCTTTTAAAAGTATGTGTACTTATCATAACCTTTCGAGAACTCCAGCTTTCCCCTTTTTTCAGTATGGTTTTCTTCTTCTTCTTCTTCTTGTCGTTCGCTGTTAGATCGTCAGTCCGGACTGCAGGGCGAAACGTGCTGTCCTCTCCAAGGCCGTATATCTTCTTTTGTAGCGCTGTCTCCTCTGGCCAGATGGTGTCCCTCAGAGCACTGTGGTATGGACAAGCCTGCAGGATGTGCTCCCTTTTTATATTTAGTCAAGTTTTGACTAAATATTTTAACATCGAGGGGGAATCGAAACGAGGGTCGTGGTGTATGTGCGTGTGTCTGTGTGTCTGTGTGTGTGTGTGTGTGTGTGTGTGTGTAGAGCGATTCAGACTAAACTACTGAACCGATCTTTATGAAATTTGACATGAGAGTTCCTGGGTATGAAATCCCCGAACGTTCTTTTCATTTTTTTGATAAATGTCTTTGATGACGTCATATCCGGCTTTTCGTGAAAGTTGAGGCGGCACTGTCACGCCCTCATTTTTCAACCAAATTGGTTGAAATTTTGGTCAAGTAATCTTCGACGAAGCCCGGACTTCGGTATTGCATTTCAGCTTGGTGGCTTAAAAATTAATTAATGACTTTGGTCATTAAAAATCTGAAAATTGTAAAAAAAAATAAAAATTTATAAAACGATCCAAATTTACGTTTATTTTATTCTCCATCATTTGCTGATTCCAAAAACATATAAATATGTTATATTCGGATTAAAAACAAGCTCTGAAAATTAAATATATAAAAATTATTATCAAAATTAAATTGTCCAAATCAATTTAAAAACACTTTCATCTTATTCCTTGTCGGTTCCTGATTCCAAAAACATATAGATATGATATGTTTGGATTAAAAACACGCTCAGAAAGTTAAAACAAAGAGAGGTACAGAAAAGCGTGCTATCCTTCTTAGCGCAACTACTACCCCGCTCTTCTTGTCAATTTCACTGCCTTTGCCATGAGCGGTGGACTGACGATGCTACGAGTATACGGTCTTGCTGAAAAATGGCATTGCGTTCTGTGAGTTCGACAGCTACTTGACTAAATATTGTATTTTCGCCTTACGCGACTTGTTCTTCTTCTTCTTCTGCGTTTATGGGGTGAAACTCCCACGTACACTCGTGTTATTTTGCACGAGTGGATTTTTACGTGTATGACCGTTTTAACCCCACCATTTTGGCAGCCATGCGCTGCTTTTTTGGGGGGTGGGGGTGGGGTGGGGATGGGGATGGGGGTATGGCATTCGAAAAGATGCGAAATATAACTCTGATGGGCCTTTTTCATGTCACAGTGTCTGCTTTAAACAGTACAATATCGTTGAAGTAGGCTATATGATTATGCAGTCGTGTTTGGAAGACTCACAACGTAAGTGTGTGTTTGAACTCCCTGCCTTAATTTCGTTATTGCTACTAGTATACGGACCTATGCAATTATGCCGTACGTACGTATGTGTGTGGTCTGGTAATGGCCGCGCTTTTTCGGCCAACAACTCAACATTTTTTCTTCTGAAAAATTGCATCCGGAACTTCACATAATCCCTGTTCTTTTCTCGGTCAAAGTGTAGTGATAAACGAGATATGCCATGCGTTTGGTTTACCTCAATTTGCTTTCATTGTAATTGTATTTAGGTAGGGTGCAGCTGCTGCTTTTCATGATAAGAAATTGCTACTACGCCGTATGTCGAGTTTTAGTTTCATGTTCGGTCCGTTGCGATTAGACAAGAGCGAACAATTTACATTAATAACGAGAGGGACCGTCGTATATGAATTGTTTGGCATTTTATTCGTGACTGACGCTGAAGTATTGTACATCATATTTGTAACGAGGTAGCGCAGACAGAAATGTGCTCTGTTTCGTGCTGAACTTGAAAAGCGGTTTCAATAGGTCATGAGAACTTATTTATGTAATCTTTTAATGTGTCAGTTTATTCTATCATAATATTCCTTAAACACTGAATTAGGTTCAGGGTCGGCAGCAAACAAACAAGCAAGCAAACAAGCAAATAAACAAACGAACAAACAAACGAACGAACAAACAAAGAAACACGCACACACATACGCTTTGGTTAATTGCTCTGTACCACAATCTGAAAGTAGGAGAACTGGCGATATCACAAAGTAATTGAGTTCCGTTGATTAAAATCCAAATGCAATAGAAAAATGTGGAGAGAAAAAAACACCCCCCTGGGTGCATCTACGTCTGCAGCCAATTCGTACCCAACGCCCCCAAGTGCGGCGTCTGCTTCCAGTGACAACATTTTGGCAACCCCGGGGGATTTATTCCCCCCGTCCCACCTCGTCTTGCACCCCCGTGACACTTGGGATAACTGGGGATGAGTGTACTGCTCCCCCTCCCCTGTTCCTTCCTGGCAAAGGATAAATCAGATCTACTGCAATCAGCCGTGAGTGCCGCCCAGACGATAATCAGAAGAAACAAAATGGAGGTGTGTATGGGCAAGTTGGGATTTGTTATTCTGTTTCCAGTGTGTGTCGTGAGACACTCGCCGACTTTTGAATTGGAGTAAAACAAATAAAACTGCACCCCCCGGATGTATGTCTCCTCATTCCAAAGGATAATGTACTTCATCATCGAACACTTATCGCAGGAACAGCGGCATTAACATTCCCAATCTTTTTTATTTTGGCAAATTAAAAATGTCCTGCTGTGTGAAATCATTATTCCAAAAGCGTACCGCATACCTTGAGGTGATTTCAGCCAGTTGTTTTTTGGCGGGTAAAATTACTTAAATAATTAGTTGTAAATACCGTCTACGCAATTTGAACTGGAAAGAGGTGCACAAAGCATAACTGGGTGCCGCCTAAATGGATGGTATGCATCCGCAGGGTCAGATTGGTTGATTGAGATATTTGTTTTGATTTCAACCAATTGGACCCCGCGGCTTGCTCCCACCCATTTTCGCTTTGTGCACACCTCAGCCCAGGGCAGTGCAAGTTATACTTAATTGTTTTAATTTCTTTAGTCATTTTGAGGCAGTTTTAGGCAGATTAAATTCGTTTAATAATTAGTCGTACCTAGTGTCCGGCAGTCCCACGCAGAGATGGCGCTAGCATAGCTTGACTACGGCAATGCAGAGGCAATACTAGTCACTTCGAGGCAGTTCGGGGCAGTCTCTTTAAGGTTTAGTTGTGCCTAATGTCAAGAGTCCCGCGCAGAACTGGACTAGTGCTTGACAGGGCAATAGAAGGGTCACATAGTGGTCAGTTTTAAAGCAGTTTGGGGCGGGGAAAATCCATTCAACAATTAGTTGTTCCAGAGTCCCGTGCAGAACTGGAACAGTGCTTGACAGGGCAATAGAAGGGTCACATAGTGGTCAGTTTTAAAGCAGTTTGGGGCGGGAAAATGTCATTCAACAATTAGTTGTTCCAGAGTCCCGTACAGAACTGGAATAGTGCATGATAGGGAAATAGAAGGGTCACATAGTGGTCAGTTCTAAGGCAGTTTGGGGGGGGGGGGGCAATTCCATTCAACAATTACTTGTTCCAGAGTCCCGTGCAGAACTGGAACAGTGCTTGACAGGGCAATAGAAGGGTCACATAGTGGTCAGTTTTAAAGCAGTTTGGGGCGGGGAAAATCCATTCAACAATTAGTTGTTCCAGAGTCCCGTGCAGAACTGGAACAGTGCTTGACAGGGCAATAGAAGGGTCACATAGTGGTCAGTTTTAAAGCAGTTTGGGGCGGGGAAAATCCATTCAACAATTAGTTGTTCCAGAGTCCCGTGCAGAACTGGAATAGTGCTTGACAGGGCAATAGGAGGGTCACATAGTGGTCAGTTGTAAGGCAGTTTGGGGCGGGAAAAATCCATTCAACAATTAGTTGTTCCAGAGTCCCGTGCAGAACTGGAATAGTGCTTGACAGGGCAATAGGAGGGTCACATAGTGGTCAGTTCTAAGGCAGTTTGGGGCGGGAAACTTTCATTCAACAATATTAGTTGTTCCAGAGTCCCGTGCAGAACAGGAACAAAGCTTGACAGGGCAATAGAAGGGTCACATAGTGGTCAGTTTTAAAGCAGTTTGGGGCGGGGAAAATCCATTCAACAATTAGTTGTTCCAGAGTCCCGTGCAGAACTGGAATAGTGCTTGACAGGGCAATAGGAGGGTCACATAGTGGTCAGTTTAAGGCATTTTTGGGCGGGTAAAGTCATTTTTCTTTTATAATTAGTTGTTCCAGAGTCCCAGGCAGAGTTAGAACATGGCTTGACTTGAGCTACAGAAGGTCATACTATAGTCACTTTGAGTCAATTTTGGGAAGGTAATGTTTTTTTGTATAATCAGTCGTACATAATGTCCAGGTAGTTCCATGCAGAGCTGGAACACGACTTGGCCAAGGCAATACATTCAAGGGTTTATATATTGGTCCCTTCGAGGCATTTTTGGGCCAGGTGAAGTCTCTTTAAAAACAAGAGGCGAAACCTTCAAGGCTCACGTAAGAAATCGACAAACAGTAACACAAACTCAATCACTCCGTCACACACACACACACACACACACACACACACACACACACACACACAGACACACACACACACAGACACACACACACACACACACACACACACACACACACACACACACACACACACACACAGTAAGCATAGGTGAAACTGTGCAAGAAAGCGAGACACTAGATCTAGATCTGTCTGTCTGCATGTAGCCTACTTACAGGGACACGACTGCCAACTAGTCTCGGCCCGCTCAAAATAACAATGACCGAGACGCGTGACGTCTAACCCTCTTACGCCATAATGTGACGTCTTCAAATGACGAAATGTTAAAGTTTCTACCACAGACATACACACGCACAAACACACACACACACACACACACACACACACACACACACGCACAAACGCACAGACAGACAAAGTTACGATCGCTACACTTACGTGAGCCAATTAGTCGTACCTGCTCTCCGAGGTTGAGGTGCACGAACCGAAAGTGGGTGTCACCCAAACGGGAGAAAACAAACCGCGGGGTTTGATTCGTTGACATTTTAACAAATCTCTATTTCAACCAATCCACCACCACGGCTGGCTCCCGACCGGTTGGCCCCCGTAACTTTCTCGTGCATTATCAGCCCTGGCTCCCACGAAGAGGTGGAACGTGGCTTGTCCAGGGCAATCAAAGCGTCACAGTGACAAGTTTGGGGGCAGACCCGTTACCATCGCAGAGCTGCAACAAGACTTGACCAGGGTCATAGTGGTCACCCTCCGTTCCCGCACCGTGTATCTTTTCTGCAGATGTGGGCCATCAGTGCAACGCACTCCCTACTCCCCATAAACCGTCCGGACTCGCCGAGCGGTAGCACCGAGGAACACGATGTTCCTGCCCACCACTCCTGGCACGGCTGATAACGATGATGGATAATTTATGGGGTGCGAAGGGTCGGGCTGCCAGCCGGCGCAACTCTCAAAGTGCCATGTGTCATCCTTCGGTTTTTTGGCGATGTTCAAATCTGACCCGTAAGTTGATGTTCGTCACATTTCTGGACGGATGTCAAAACAGTTGGTTATCTTTCAGTACTTGACGTCTCTCTCACGAGGCGAAAAGATCGCTTTTTTCTCACGTGATGCTCAAGTAAAAGTTCGTCAGCTTGGCGGCCAGTTTTGGGGGCAAACAGGCTGGATCGGCTATAGCTCAACGGTGACCGCAAACTTTGCTCATAATCATCGTCATCATCATCGTCTGTCTTCTTTGGCGCTGGCATTTTTTTGGTATTGTGTCTTATAGTTCTTCTTAATTACAGATTTTTCGAAATCCCATTCTGCACACAAAACAGTGAGGCTGTAGATTTTGTTTTACATTTGGTGTCTGGAGTAATTCCTTGTCAAAACCAGGTCGGTTTTTATGATGACTGCATGTGTAAACAGTTTACACAAGAAGGAAGGTATCTCTATGTTATTACTCAGATACCGGATCTACAACACAATTCTGCCTCTTGCACCTGAACCTATTTCAAGCTCCACACTTTCAGTGCATTTTGTGGTGTTCAACCAGGGTGGTTGCTTCTCTATCTCACTCTCGGCAGAAATCCAACATGGAAAGGACTACATCCCCTCTCTTCATCTGTTGATCTGCCGTATTATCTTCCAGACTCTAAGCCCAGGGTTTTATAGGCAATCGGTACAACGTTCAAAAAGGGACGATCTATCTGTTGATCAAACCAGCGATCTCTGAAAATCCCTGAAGTTTATGGGAATCAACGCGGATACTCGTTAACAGGTGGCTGCACAGCAGAGATTTCATTTAAAGAAGGACGGTATCTCAGGTAAACGTAGCTTTCTCAGACGAAAATAAAAGGAAATCACGTGTTCCACCTCCAAAGGTTCTTTAAAGGCATAGAAAGCTGATGACTATTCACGCTAATTGCTTTACCCACAGCTGGAGACATGCTAAATTAAGTTCCCTGCAAGATATTGTGGTCTAGGACCCCTTAAATGTTGAGATATTTGAATTTTTATTTTGATCTAGATCGTCCTATTTATAGATTTGCCAACAGAGGTAACGTTGATGCAAGGGAAATAACTCCGCGTCTTTGTTGACATCCTCACTTTTTCAGAGGCTAGAACAAGCTGTAATGCATGTATATGGTCCGCGCATTGCGACATATCGTCATTATATGGCCTTATGATGCATTTGACATCGATTGTGGGCAAACTACACATCGTAAACACGGGAGCGAGTTAGTAAGCCTTTAAAGAAGCGTGTTAAGTAATACATTCTCTCTTTCGTGTTCAGTCAGACGCCAACCGCGCGTTAAAAAGGAAGCGGAAGTAAACGTGTGTGTTTTCGAACGATAAAAAAAAGATGAACCCCTCATTCTGTTTCCCATCCCGGCAAATGTCCCCAAAGAAGAGTGTCCAGCTTATATTAGAAAATAGGAAAGTCTCAGCCGGTTATGCACAATTTTGGAACTTTTTCAGTGACAAGCTTGGGACACCACGAAGATATTAATAGATCCTCATATAATTAGACTAGAATAAAAAAAATCAGGCCCACAGAACCATAGTTATTTTATTGATTAGGAAGCTTGTTTGCAATGAGGCTTTGAATTGTACATGCTTCATTACCCATACTGATCTGTTCATACATTCTGCACTTCCTTTGAGGACCCCGTTAACCTCTGTAACTAATTACAGCACGATCCTTTCCGTTTGTCCGGGACTATACTTATCTGTAAATCCCTAAGAGCTTGAGTTTTGCATGTATCAGCTCTGACGCCATTCAGCAGACGGCAATGACTTAAGGACTTCTTTATAGTTCGTTGTTCATTGGGGGACAATCAAGCAGAAGCCAAACTTTACCACAGCACATGCAGCGACTCCTTTTGCATGCAATACATGCCTGAGGTGAAAATGAGCCACCTTCAATATTTTGGTAGAAAAGAAGAGAAATCACCTGCGAGTTCTTGCTTGTGAGTTTTCCAAGAAACCACCTGCTTCATACCACAAAAGATCACCAAAGTAGGGTCAATTCATCTATCCGGATGGTCGTTTCTTTATCACACTTTCACGTAAAAGAGAACCGTAGGTATGGACACCGCTTATCAGAGACAAGTGCGTAGTATTCGCTAGACACTCCACTATCAGTCGCACTCTGCAGTCCCGAGTTTTACTGGTGTCGGAATCAGATGATAGTCAACAGGTGGTAACAATTAGCTCTGAAGCCTTTGTTGTGACGTTTCGTGTGGCTACCACGTAGTGATATTTGTATTGGCTCCATGCGGCTGGCTATACGACTGCTGTATCTTCTTTTGGAGTTGAGTGTATTAGGCGACAATGTGGCATTGCTTTTATTGGTTGTGCGTGGTTATATGACTACGGTATCTTTCCTTGCTGACGATGTTTATATTGGCTCTACGGGGTTATACGATTTTATTGTATCTTCCCATGCTGGGAATATATTTGTGGCGATCGTGTGGGGATATTTGTATTGGCACCTTGCGGTTATACGACTGTAGTATCGTCTCTTGCGAGTCGCCTAACACGTGCTGCTTGTCTCTCCTAAGGGTCATGTACTGCTGTATATGTCATTATGATTGGTTTGTACTCAGTGTCCCCCGTCTCAGATTTTAACGTAAAGGGGTGCTGATCTGGTTTCGCTCAAGTCTTGTAGTCTTGCCATACCTCTTTGCCATCATGGTGGTGGTGGTGTGTTTGCTTGCCGGTGTTGTGTATGTGTGTGTGTGTGTGTGTCGTGTGTGTGTGTGTGTGTGTGTCGTGTGTGTGTGTGTGTGTGTTGGTGTGTGTGTGTGTGTGTGTGTGTGTGTGTGTGTGTTTCTGTGTGTGTGCGTGTATCTAGCGCTTCAGCTGAATCGTGGCTGAAAGTCTGATGTTGCTATGCCTCATTACATTACAATTAATTCTTAAGTCACTAGATGCAAGCAGAGTTCGTTTTTCTGAGCGTTTGTTGAAATCGTGAAACCATGCATCATATCTAAAACGCGTAAACCGTTATGATCACAGTGTGATAGATCGGTTGATCGTTTAGGGTCCATATTTTGCTCATTCCTTTCTTCGCAGCGCGCAGCTTCCGCCTGAAATAAATGACGGATCTCTTACCGTTATTAAAGTGCATCGCGAATTTTTCAACTGCTTTGCAGGCTTATTTGACTCAGCCAAATTCTTGAATCCAAAAGTGTGATAAGCAAAACTATGTATACAATTTTGGGTTTTAAATAATTATTTGCTACTTGACCCAGATTAAATGACACTGATTCTTGGACGTGCAGTTCCTTGGCCCAAAACGGGCAAGGTTTGGGGTACTCATTCTCTATGTAAAGCCTGGTATTATTTGGAAGATGTCGACTTTGCGAAGTCTTCTTCGCGAAGCCTGCTGCACGAAGCTTTGGCACTTCATTTTTGGTAGAAAGACTTCGCGAAGTCAACTTCGGGCGCAATTAATGAAGGTCTTCAATCCGAGTCCAAGTCACTCGGTCCTTGCAGCATAATCGTTAAATGCGTTCGATCCAGACATTCTCTCGGACCCTTCACGGGATTGTAACACCCCTATTCACCCCTTTCTGAAATCTACCCTCGATGCAGCAGGTACTGTATAAACATAGCCCCCTGTCTGCTTACCACAAACGAACGAGCTGTTCCGGTGCCACATGGCCTCAAGGCTAATATATCACATCGCTTATTTGCGATAAAACAAATCGTTGCACGGCGTCGGAGTCTGCAGACATGGCCTCCAGGAGAAAAAAAAACTTGGTCAGACTTGCAAGTAGTTGCACCGAGATTCGTTCTGATCCGAGCGAGGCGTGTACAGTGGGACCCCTGTCGCATGTTTACGTTGTGGTAAAAAGACACAATGATGTAACCTACATCCGGGGAGCTTGAATGCGGAGAGGAAAGAAACATGGAAGCCTCTACGGTACTAGGCTGCGCAATGTGAAATACATGCGTGTGCGAGTCTTTGGGACCGTGAATACTACAACCCCAAGTTCAGGACTTCAACGAAACCATGAGCAAAATCAGGTCAGAAGAAGGAGACTCTACAAATGGAGGGGTACATTTAGAGTTGCATCTACAACACAGATAGAAAAAAAATGAGGTCTCCAAAGGGAAAAAGTGTTACATTTATGGTCTTAAAAGGGAGTTTTAATGTACAAAGTTCCGTTTTGATCCGAGCGAAGGGAAAAAGTGTTACATTTATGGTCTTAAAAGGGAGTTTTAATGTACAAAGTTCCGTTTTGATCCGAGCGAAGGGAAAAAGTGTTACATTTATGGTCTTAAAAGGGAGTTTTAATGTACAAAGTTCCGTTTTGATCCGAGCGAAGGGAAAAAGTGTTACATTTATGGTCTTAAAAGGGAGTTTTAATGTACAAAGTTCCGTTTTGATCCGAGCGAAGGGAAAAAGTGTTACATTTATGGTCTTAAAAGGGAGTTTTAATGTACAAAGTTCCGTTTTGATCCGAGCGAAGGGAAAAAGTGTTCCATTTATGGTCTTAAAAGGGAGTTTTAATGTACAAAGTTCCGTTTTGATACGAGCGAAGGGAAAAAGTGTTACATTTATGGTCTTAAAAGGGAGTTTTAATGTACAAAGTTCCGTTTTGATCCGAGCGAAGGGAAAAAGTGTTACATTTATGGTCTTAAAAGGGAGTTTTAATGTACAAAGTTCCGTTTTGATCCGAGCGAAGGGAAAAAGTGTTACATTTATGGTCTTAAAAGGGAGTTTTAATGTACAAAGTTCCGTTTTGATCCGAGCGAAGCGTGTTCCCACAGACATTTTGATCCAACCGAGTCGTGTACCGAGTGATCGCAATATAAAACTGACGTTATCACTGCGCAATCAGAAGGAGAAGACGGGCACCGAGTCATCTGGCGTGTGGTGCGATTTGTAATTAAGGTGGCTTTAACACTAACATCCAGGCTGCCAAAGGGGAACTGGGGTGCTGTTATCTGGTAGCAGCATCATTAGCTAGATTCAGGGCTGAGCGGAATTGGGAGCTTGGTCGACATGACGTGAGAATTTACTAAGTTTCACAGCGAATAATTATCCTTCACATGCCTAATCGTCAATCTGGCAATTTCCTTAAACATAAGCATATCACAAATTTGGTCCGCCATCGTGCTTACCACTTTTATGTTTTTACTAGGATTGCCTAAAAAAAGCACTATGCTTGAGTGAGAAATCCTAAATGCTATATATCGTTTATGTCACGATAAAAATGGAATACAGCCTTGTTTGAACCAGCATATCATAATTATCGTTTTCAGGACATGTTCTTCTTTGCATTGAGCATACTTTGGACTTCGGACGGAGAGAAAGAGCGACTATGGTATGTTGCTTGGACCATACTCACCGTGGCACGCCAAATGCAAGACTGCAATCCAGTGCTCGCATCATGGCCACGGAAAGCCGCACCATGTCATTGGAACACTTTCCATACAGCATTGCTGCTGAAGCAACTTGACATCACTGGCCAGACCCAAGTTCAAAACAGGTAAAATGGTATAGAAGGTTGGTTACCGGAAGACAACAATTGTAAGCTCAGTAAAGAGCTCAGCATAGAATGGCCCCGGAATGATTGTGATTCACATTCATCATCAACAACATCAGTCCCCTGACTGGGACAGTCGTTGGGGGGACGTGGGGACAGAAGAGGCAGAAACCCTTCTCCTTCAGGCTGTTCTGTTGGGGGCCGTCAACAGAAGATCAGGACAGCTCATCTTTTTCCATTCTTTCACGGTGTCGGGCCAGCTCTTCCGTCACACTAGTTTTGCATATAACTGTTACTAGACCTGTTGTCGAACATTTATCACTTTCACATCCAACAAAACAGTGCTCAGACCTCGGATTGTCCCTACAGGGAATCAAACGCAGTGACATGTAAGTAATAGTAATAGTAATAGTAATAGTAATATGTCTGGGAACTCGTCCCCTCCCATCTCGCAGAAGAGGCGTGGACTATACAGATCTCCCGGACGCACCAGAACTTTTGAACATTACCCTTTTAATTCAAAAATAAATAAAGAAAGAAAGAAATAATGAATAAAAAAAAAGATGCGGTGGGTACTTTAGAAGGTGCGCGCCAAGGGGAAGCCAACAAATCTTTCCCTGAAATCCGTTTCTTCCATCAACTCGCCACTGTTGTTTTAACTTGAAGAAACGGCACAACATGCAGGGGGCGCGGGTTATAGGACGGCGCGCACTGAGAGGTTAACCGCACAAGAACTCAACAGCTCGTTCCCTTCACTGACGTTTTTGTCAGATTAAACCCTGTCGGCACGGGCCTGGAGTACAACGGCGGAATCGCATCGTCAGCCAGAGAAACGTTTCGTGCCCTATCTCTCGCCTCCATCATTGATTTCTACCCAGCTGACCCTACGCCAAGGGCGACAAACGATGAAACAAGGGGAGGCAAATCTTGCCCTCGATTGGTTTTCAAGACGTGCGGGAGATGAGGGGTGATGGGGGGCGATGCAACGCACGACAAGCTGGCAGAATCTCACAGTGTGAGCCATTTCTGGCTGGGCTATTATAGATGAGGCCTGGAGTAAAACAAAAACTTGGACTGTCAACGATGAGACGATGGTTGAGTTAATCTTCCAATATCTGGGTAGGTCGGTGGGATACCAAACGACGTACTTTACATCGTGTCAATGACAGAAATATCCATAGTCAATTGGATATCTTCAACTGATAATAATGTATTCCGAAGATAAGCCAATTGGTCTTTGGAGGACATAAAACTCAAATAATCAGTAAATAATCTATATGCTTGTTATTTTCAAGGTATTAAGTCCATGTTATGTCTTTCGTAGTCATTTAGTACATTCGACTCTACACAACGGCGTACATAGTTTTGGGCACTACAAGAAAGAGGGGGAAAGAAGGAAAAAGGAGGTACGCCGGTTGATGGGGTGATTATGGGGTGCATCTTCGTGCCCGTGGGTGAGCGGTACCGAACAGGAGATGTTAAAAATGGAAAACGATCCGATGTAGAGGAGGCCATAAAAACCCCTGATGATGTGTCCCCCCGGGATCCTCCCAGGCGATCGCGCAGGATGACCTCTGATAGAAGAGTGCATGTCTCTTACGGCTTTCGTCGCCTTCCAGGCTTAGCCCTTTATGTAACGAACCCTACTCGCATTCTGCCAATAAAATTATTTGACTGAATGTGTTGCTGGCGTCTTGGAATCGAGAATGAACCGAGGGTGGACGTGTGTGTGTGTGTACGGTGATTCCCATGAAACCCATGTCAGATAATATTCCCACACTTATTATTATTTTACTGACGGATAAAGAACAGGTATCACAACTGTCATTACAACAGGTATCACAAACCCATCTAGACTTGACACAATCATGGGTTTCCTTGTATATTGTCAACTAGATATGCTAATAATGTAGAAGTACAATGTCTTAGGCACAGTCGTCAACCATCCAAGGCACTGCATACCCCCAGCAACGGACGAACCATGTATTATTGGCAAGAGCATGGCCCGAGTAGAAGTCAGTGTAGGGTTCGTGGGATACCTTCCATGCTTCGCTGGGATATATATGTTTTGTTATTCTAGGGCCTACCTTTGAGTTGTGATGACCCTCACACAATTTTGCATACTTCTGTATTTCCCTGATTAGAAATGAATGATGATCTGATGTGAAGAAGACCGTAAAGTCACTCTGAGGATGTGTCTCCCCGGGATCCTCCCAGGCGATCGCGCAGGATGACCTCTGATAGAAGAGCGCATGTCTCTTACAGCTTTCGTCGTCTTCAAGACTTAACCCTTTATGTAATGAGCCGAATTTTTTCTCGTTCGATGCTGACTCGATTAGAGATTGCCATTTTATTATTATTGTAATTTTTTTTTTTTTGGGGGGGGGGGGGGGGGGGGGTGGGGGACTAAAGGATTAGTTGTGTAATTTCCTGGCGCTTTATGCATCGAACCTGTCGTCTAGGAATCGAGAAGGAGCCAAGGTTGGAGCGTGTGTGTGTGCAGTTGTTCCCATAAACCCATTTGACATATATATATGTTTATGAAACTTGACATATACAGTACATTCTTTCAGATAATAATTAGGCCAACAACAACAAAAAAATCTGTTTACGGTATCCCGACCTACCCTATTTTTTTCGCGCGACCCTAGACTTTTTTTTTGCATTTGGGAAAAAAAAGAAAAAAAAAAGTCTTTGTTTCTTGGCAAAATAACTTAAAATAATCCCGACCTACCGACCCTATTTTTGTGGCCTATGTTACCGTAAACAGACTATTTTTTGTGTGCCTTATACCCACACTTATTATTTAACTGACGGATACAATCAGGTATCAAAACTGTTACAAAACCAGGTGTCACTCACCCATCCAGACTTGAAACAATCATGCTTTTCCTTGTATATTGTCAACTAGATACGATAATATTGTTTGGTATCTGCCTTTGAGTTCTGAGTTTTCATGAATAAATAGTTCGATTAAAAATGCACTTAGTTCAGTTTCTCTCTCTCTCTCTCTCTCTCTCTCTCTCTCTCTCTCTCTCTCTCTCTCTCTCTCTCTCTCTCTCTCTCTCTCTCTCTCTCTCTCTCTCTCTCTCTTTCTCTTTCTCTCAGAGTTATAGGAATTGCTTGTCTTTCCACGGATCCATAAACTGAAGATGAAAAAATTGATTTGTTGTCTGCTGTGGACTTGAAATCTTTCTGTCCTTAACATATGTTGTTTAAGGACGGTTGTTAGACAAGGCAATATGCCTTAAACCTTTATCCTTGTAAAATAAAGTTCGTTCGTTCGTTTGTTCGTTCGATCTCTCTCTCTCTCTCTTCCCCTCTCTCTCTCTCTCTCTCTCTCTCTCTCCCTCCCTCTCTCTCCCTCCCTCTCTCTCTCTCTCTCTCTCTCTCTCTCTCTCTCTCTCTCTCTCTCTCTCTCTCTCTCTCTCTCTCTCACACACACACGCGCGCGTGTATGTTACCATCAACTGCACACAATTCTGCATACTCCTGTTGTTCCCTAAATTAATCGCTGATCTTCCAAGAGTTATGTAATTCAAAATTAAACAAGTTGAAAATACGTCGTTCTTTGTCTTTAATAAATCACTCCCTTTCTTTGTTACCGTGATTTAAACTTTTCTCTGCTGACTGTTGTTGATTTTGACGAACCTTCCTGTCTTCCACAAGACTGCATAAAACTTTTTTCATTATTCATATTTTTTTGTATGAGGTGCTAGTTAGGTGCGATCATAAACTTTGTGTAAACTTCAGACAGTTATAGGAATTGCTTGTCTTTCCACGGATCCATAAACTGAAGAGGAAAAAAAATTGATTTGTCTACTGTGGACTTGAAATCTTTCTGAGGTGCACGTGAGTATGTTAGTGACTTGATGTGAGCATTTAGTGTGAGTGTACCGTTTGCTTCGTGTGGCCAACATGAGCTGTGTCTGTTGTCAACTCGTGAGATCTTTGATGAGTTATCTCTCTCTCTCTCTCTCTCTCTCTCTCTCTCTCTCTCTCTCTCTCTCTCTCGCCCTCTCTCTCTCTCTCTCTCTCTCTCGCCCTCTCTCACTCACACAGACACATGGACACACACACACACACACACACACACACACACACACATGTAACAAACACACACGCGCCCGTGAGAGAGAGAGAGAGAGAGAGAGAGAGAGAGAGAGAGAGAGAGAGAGAGAGAGAGAGAAAGAGAGAGAGAGATCAAATCAAATCAAATCAAATCAAATCAAATGTTATTTTACGAGGGTTGTGGCATAAGCAATATAAACGAGCTTCTTTTCAACCAGCCCTCGCCCAGAGAGGGACTATTCTAATCTTAAATACATATACAAACGTAAAACAATCACAAAAGATAAGCATGACAGTAAAAAATAAAAAAATAAAAAGGCAGAAAAACTATTCACAGGACTATATTATACACGTTGTAGGCTATACATACATTCTTGCGTTATGAAACTTTATGGACAGATATGAGAAAGAGAGAGAGAGAGAGAGAGAGAGAGAGAGAGAGAGAGAGAGAGAGAGAGAGAGAGAGAGAGAGAGAGAGAGAGAGAGAGAGAGAGAGAGAGAGAGAGAGAACACATTGCATTTTTGAACGAATCGAACTGTTTATTCATGAAAATACTTACAGCAAGTTGAGCAAATACGAAAACAGAAGAAATCAAATCACTTGAACGATCACGCAATCAGTGTCTATACACAGCACGAGGCTATTCTCGCCATAAAATCTTTTTATACAAGCCACTGTGGTACCAAAGACTGTCCCAAATCAATTTACAGTGGTACTCGTAATGTGTGACCCTACAGATGAGATAACACATCCCAAAGGACGCCTTCTTTTCCCCCTCGGTTTGTAACCTTTACTTTACTTGCTACGAGAGGTCACCCTCCAAATACGAATTCCGGAAATAACTCTGTCGGATTTATATGGGTTGTGGTAGAGTAGCTTTTCCTTGGAAATACTGATTCCACGACACATAAAAAAACCCGACAGAACTATTTCCGAACAACGTCCATTTAGGGGTACTTTTTGCCGGTCCGAAGACTGTCCTCTGCATGACCTCTAGCTGTTCACGAAAGCCTTTTTATTTGCAGTTTCGTGAACAAACCAACTTCTGCTGTTTTAGGCATAAGAAACAATATGGGCTATTCACTGTAACTTAGACACAAAATATGGTTCACCGAAATTATGCTCGTAGATCATAATAATCAAAAATAATGTCGGAGCCGTAATCAGTGGTGCATCTAGATACTACTCTCAGTCTGGAGTACAAAGTCTCCATTTGTCATTGTCATGATTTTAAGACAGAAAGCAAGAAAACAAAAGTTCAGATTTAAGAAGTGTAGGTTTTCCAACCGTACAATACTATAATTCCAACATTAAAACCCAACATTAGTTCACTTCCGGCGCGATTTAAATTATTTATTGGCAGATGAATGTTTGTGCAGTACCTTGCCAGTTCGACGAAACACAATTGCAATTTTCCCGCGTCTGATTTCCTGTTTCTTTTTTAAGCAACATTGAAAGACGGGTTTTCGGTATTAATGAATATAATAACCATCTTTCTTTTGCACTCTAAATAGTAACGGTTTTCAGGTCACAACTGACACCAGCAGTTCTCAAGCTAAACGGTTTAACTTACAAAAGTAGGGACACCCTAAAGTTTGTAGACATTTACTTACGAGTACACAAAATAATTATGCACCATTCTGAGGTGTATGGATAAAAAACAGAACAAGCAAAAACAAAATACCAGGTGATGAAAATATCAGATGATTATATACAGCAGACTCATTTGCATACCAGTGAAAATAAGGAAAGGGGGAGGGAGACACAGAAGAATTCGATAAAATAGGGTAAAATAACAAAAACAATTATGTACAATATCGATTTTCCTTCTCTCCATTTCCTTTCCCCCTATTTTTATTAAACATACTTACACACAAACAAGCATTCAAACGCACACAAAAATATTGCACACATCAAAGAAATTCCATCTCTTGCATAAAATTCAAATGAAATATACAACAATGCACCAGCATGCACATTCTTTCACCCGCTTTTTCTGTTATTATACCTACAAGTCTAGCTCTGTATACACAGAGTCTTCGATGAAAAGAATAACATACACTTGACGCAAAGCTTATAATACGTAGAATGTTTACGGTCGAATAGGTACACTTTAAGTAGTGCAGATTACACCAAAACATGCGTCACAGACACCATCCGTTTACTTCCACTAATACGACTTCTGCGACTTAATACGAATCTTAAAACAAAGTGTTGACAGAAACATAACTACACGATGAGCTATGTTTGTTCACTGAACGTTCTTAACGATTTCAAGTTCGTAACAGGACATGCCTTGAACAGTAACACGCGGTTCCATGTAAACGGCGCATTTGAATTGATTCCATCGTTTAAATGTCACGTCATATACTTAACCCGCAGAGCTTAAACTTATGATTTATTTTGTGTTGCGAATGAGAAACGTGTTGTGGTTTTCTTGCTGGACCCCTGCATCTCCACTTAAAAAAAAGGGACGCATGAGATGTGTTTTTCGTACTTTCTGCCAGCTCAGAGTGTCACGCACCAAATCTCGCCAACCGGAACTTTGCAAGCCAAGATCTGCCTTTTGGTTTGCATGTAAAACTCAGCGGATTCCAAGTTTTAAGAGCATCGACATACCATAATAAGTGAAAGCCACGGGTCCTGTCAAAGGGTTGAGAAACACTTCTTCATTTTGCAGACGTAACAGGTTGAGTCTTCTTTGTGTCAGGAATTACCCAAAGGTCCACCAACCGACATTCATTACTTAACTTACGCCGCAGAAACATGTTTCCAACTGGAACCAGGGTTCTGAGGAACTTAACCTTTGACAATACCAGCTAGCAAGCACGGTTTCTTTTGTACACGTATTTGCCATTTGAAATGTTCACTGAGGTAGTTTTTGTGGCTGTTTTATCAGCCGTATGGCGCAGTGAAGCGAATGCAAAAAAAAAAAAAAAAAAAAAAAAAACCCCAAAAAAAACAGAGAAGCAAATGTGAACGAGTGCAGAGCAGTACAACTGTGATTGCACATATGACAGCAAAATTAAAAAATATTCTACTCATCTGAGGTGCAATTTCTATTCCTATTTCTTTCATTCCGATTTTTTTTTGGATTTCAAAGAAAGCAAAAGCTAAGTGAAATAACCGGACAATCTCAATGGCGGATTATACTGTACAGCAATCGGAACAGAGCAGTTAAGCCAATCATTGGGGGAAAAAAGGAAATGCGCGTTCAGTTTCGATCTATACAGAAATACTGTTTTTGGTCATCGTGCATCACAGCATGTAGTTTTTCCTGGATTTCATCAAAATCACCATGTCTCTACACAAAGTCGAATTATGGATCGTCAAAGTTTCACAGCATTCTTTCACCGCTCAGTCCTCTATTCCATCCTTGAACGCACACCAAGGTTGACGAACTGTCACCGTATTTCAGGCAAACCTCTGCCAGCATCAGCTGTTTGTTCATTTTCTGTTCATTTCCATGGATGTGTAGTTGAAACCCCAACACAATTGTCAACGGCACACAGAAATGTAATAAACGTCATAGGAAGTGGCGTGAAACGTCACAGAAAGTGACGTAAAATGTCACAGGTTGGTGTGTGAACGTCACTCGAAGACAAAAGTGCTCTTGCTCTCCGCCATTCGCTTTCGGTAGACTTCGTCAAACTGCTCATTTTGTTCTGGCGAGAACCAGTTTTTCCAGTCGCCGATTTCACCTGTTGCAAGACAAAAACATCATCGTAAGATTTTATTTTCAAAAACATGTTTTTGTAAGAGAGGTTTTGGATAACGTATTTGTTTCTATTGGCAAAATGAATTTGACCGATAGGGTAAACTGACACAATCAGGAGTAATTGATGTTAGCATCTCTTACGAGTTGCAGAGATGTTGAAAAGAATTATATTTGATAAAAGAGAGAGAGAGAGAGAGAGAGAGAGAGAGAGAGAGAGAGAGAGAGAGAGAGAGAGAGAGAGAGAGAGAGAGAGAGAGAGAGAGAGAGAGAGAGAGAGAGAGAGAGAGAGAGAGAGAGAGAGAGAGAGAGAGAGAGAGAGAGAGAGAGAGAGAGAGAGAGCCTGAGCGGGTAGTGAAGTTGTCCAAAATATATTCTACACTGACCCAAATCAGTGATACGAAAAGAGGACACTGGACTGAAACTCTACCAAAACTTAAACATGCATTCACACAGGTGCTGAATAAATCCCCGACAAGCCTACCTTTCCTGTAGATGCCAACAGCATCAGCCTTGTACACTTGCTTGAGGGCTCGCACCTGCTCCTCCTCCTTCTCCCTCATCACGCTGATATTGCAGGCATCCGCGATGTCTTGGCACATCTGATGAGAACGCTCCAGCCCGAGGAACTTGTTCAGCTTCTCGATCTGACCTAGTGGGTCCTGAAAGGCGAGGCAAGTGGCTGGGTTAGAACAGGTCTTCCATTGAAGCAAGTTTAAAACAGTAATTTGCATATATGTGACCCTCCACCACGAAATGTGTCGCATGTCACCTCACGCGGTTCTGCGCTAGGCATAATATAAGTCCGGGGGGTGTCTAGTAAAAGTGTGAGGGTCACCATAGTCCCAGGCTTATAACTCGAAAAGTGTTAACTATTTTCTAAAACGGTTTTCACCACTGGATAGAGAATAAAAAACTCTTTAAGAAAATGTAAAAATAAGAAAATCCAGAAAAGGTGACATGCGACTCATTCCGTGGTGGAGGGTCACATATTGTCTTAGGATCTGCCTCTTCTACAAAATTGTAAGTTCTGTGAACAACCAATTCATTGTTTTGAGAAATATAAAATGTTTTCTTTACGAAAACATGAATGCACAATAATATGTTGTCCGACTGAATGTGCAAAAATGATGCAGATGGGCCAAAATATACTTTAGAACTACTTGCTAAACAAGAAGAAAAAGTACTCGCAAGATTACTTTGCATTGCTTTTGCTTTTACAAAAATAAGATAAGATAAGATAAGAAAACTTTTAATGTCCATTTTCAATTTACATAAACATGGAAATTTTTCTTTTGGCACCACATCGCATTTTCGTTTTATTGTGTTGGTTATGGGTCATGACGAAACAATGTATAACGGTTTACCGATTCTGAAGAAGGGCGACAACCACGACAAGGAGACGACTCTCGAAACTAAATTAAACGTGTCAGTGTGTTGCTTTACAATGGGGCATACACGTTATTCGTAAATAGTTTTCAAAATGTACCAACTGATCTTTATTTCAAACGAATAGTTTTAAGTCATTGTGCCTTGTCGTTCAACCTGTCCTTAACTTAACGTTTTCAAGCGTGCGTAACCAGATAATTTAGGCATACACGTAAGAATACGTTTTTGTTTACGTCTGATCGAGTCACTTACCCGCTTCATATCTTCGAAGTTGGACACGAAGATGGCGTGGTTGGGGTGAGCCTCGATCTCTCTCTCCCAGTCCAGCAGATGGTCAAAGTAGTTACCGTGCCAAACTGAAACCAATTTAAGGTACACATATGTATACACATTGTCAACATGTAGTTTGCTTAACTGAAAGTGTGTCACATGCACATAAGCTGAACCAATCAAATGCTCACTTAAGGGTTTGAGACTTCCTTTACATGTCTGGCCATACATTGACGGAAGATTCATAGATGCTTCTTCAGCCTAAGTCATTTTCTGTCTTTACCTTAAACTTGAACTTCTGCCTAAATACCCCGTCTCGTTCTTCGTCTGACAAGCATCTTGTGAATGACGCGCACCCTAATCTACTATACCCCCCCCCTCCCCCTGCCTCGATCCCACACATTGAAATAACCTGTACAGGTGTCTTTGTCAATACTTACATCCCCACTCGAGCATGACCTGGAAGAACTGGTCCCACGTGCCTGAGTAGCCCATCTCGTTCTTCATCTCGCTCAGCTGGGCGTACATGGACACGAAGGTGTCCTTGGGGTTCCGCGTCAAGTGCACGACCTTCACCTTCTTCTCCAGCACCTGTGAAGCAAAAGACAAATATATCTCACACTGATTTCTTTGCTCTTGATTGTCTAAATACTCTTTGTATTGAAATACAGGCAGTTCAGGTTAAATAGTTCAGAAGATGAAGAAGAACAAGAACGAGAACAAGAACAAGAATTTAATCCGCCATTTAGCATTAAAGCCATTGGCTTTTATGCACTATGTCGTATCAAATTCGTGTTCTTGTTCTTTTCTTCTTCTTCTTGATCTGAAATATGTCACACAGAGTTATTTGATTTTGATTAAAGCACAGCTGGGCTGGGTAGATAGATAGCTTGCACCTATAGCGGTCATTAGGTCATGGAAATACCTTAATCATTTATGGGGGCGCGTATCTTGGAGGTCTTAACACTGATTGTTTTGAAATACGGCAAGGTTGGTTAGACAGCTTGTCTTGTACCTACAGCGGTCATTAGGTCATGGACATACCTTTGAGGGCGCGTATCTTGATTGTCTTTTTGTGTGTGGCAAAGCAGTCCAACATTTCCTGAAGGTTTGTCTTACGCAATCATAAAGCACGAGCTTTATAATCACCTTAACCCCCCCCCCTCTCACCCTCCCTCACCCATCCCTCCCCCCCCCCTCCCCCCGAGCGCTCAATACCGCCTGCTATAGAGTACGCCATTCTATATGTTTCCATTTCCACTAGCTTAATTCCTGCGATGTTTGAGCACTTATAATTTTGGATAACTCGCAGTTTTTACTTTGCAATGATTTTTTTTCAAGTTTTTAATTGACGGAGTAACTGTCCATGCATTGGGGATACATTGGCTAATACCGTTTCTACAAACGAGCAGTACGTGCATTACCTGTAGAGGCAGGTGTCTGAAGCACAGGTGAGAAAAGAAGACTCTGGGCCCTGTGACTGGGGGTCTGTAGGACTGGGGGATGTATTCCAGCACTTCAGTGGTGAAGGTGTTGGGGTGGTACTCTGTACTGTTCTGCTGCAGCATACGGATGATCTGCTGGTGCCAGTGATTACCTGGGGAATGAAATAAAATAAAAGAATAATGCAGGTATTCTGAAACTTTCTTTTGCAGAACTGTCTGCTCCATGATAACCTGGTTAGTAAAACAAATGATGAAATTATTCAGGTTTATGCTGAGTTGATAAGATTGAACGTTGATTAAGTGACTATTGCAAACTGCGATTTGCCAAATGCTATGAAATCCGAAAACATGTCGCAGAATAATGTTCAAGGAGAATCGAAGATGAGTTTTTGTTTTATTTAGACACAAGTAATAACAGTAAAGACAGGAAGTAAGACGAGGGAGGGGTAGAGGAGGAGAGGGGGAACAAGGAATTATTAGAAGAGAAGCCGACGGGTCTGTAGTGGAGACATGGGAGGAACAAAACGAAGAATGATTGGAAAGGGAAACGAAGGGAATCAGTAAGAGGGGAAGACGACGAAATATTAATACAGTGAATAAGGCAAGACATCTTAGACGAAGAAGAAGAATAACTATCCCAAGAACTTTAACAATTATTTCCTGAAGATCAACTTTTATAAAGTGTTATGTTGTTGTGTTCTTTGATGCTTTGGGTAAAATGCATGATAACTTTATAAAGTCATTATAACTGTTCTTTTGTATGCCCGAGGCTGTCTGGTAAAGAGAAGGTCAAACAAACGCTAACACTATGATCAAATGTGCTCCCAGAACAATAACAAACTATCTAAAGCCAATCGTGTCAAAAGTGCATAATCCGGAACATAAAGGCGAAGATCACGTACTATACTTTTCTGCCGGAACCCGAGTGGAATGTGTACGTGACATTAGCTTCACCCTTCCAAAACGCGCTCTGATTTTGCAGACGGTAACCATGAGTGTTTTTCAAACAGGGTATGAAACTGGTCTGTATTGAAAACCCTCAAAGAAAGTGCATGCAAATACGCGATTTTCTTCGCACGGCGGAAACCCGAATAGCGAAACGCTAGAGAGCAAACAAGGGGGGTAATATTAAATACATGTAACAAGTGTGTGCTTGAATAAAAAAAAAAACGCATCGCATTCATGGCCTAAGAGGCATTTTCTACGGATCGGCATTCCTGTGCTTGTTGAAGAAATAGTCAGCTTCTGCATAGTGCAGTGGGGATAGAAAGTAATATCATCAATTACATCGTTTTTACATTTAGTCAAGTTTTGACTAAATGTTTTAACATAGAGGGGGAATCGAGACGAGGGTCGTGGTGTATGTGTGTGTGTGTGTGTGTCTGTCTGTGTGTGTGTGTGTGTAGAGCGATTCAGACTAAACTACTGGACCGATCTTTATGAAATTTGACATGAGAGTTCCTGGGAATGATATCCCCGGACGTTTTTTTTCTTTTCTTCGATAAATGTCTTTGATGACGTCATATCCGGCTTTTTGTAAAAGTTGAGGCGGCACTGTCACACCCTCATTTTTCCATCAAATTGACTGAAAGTTTGGCCAAGCAATCTTCGACAAAGGCCGGACTTCGGTATTGCATTCCAGTTTGGTGGCTTAAAAATTAATTAATGACTTTGGTCATTAAAAATCTGAAAATTGTAAAAAAAAAAAAACCATTTTTAAAACGATCCAAATTTACGTTCATCTTATTCTTCATCATTTTCTGATTCCAAAAACATATGAATATGTTATATTTGGATTAAAAACAAGCTCTGAAAATTAAAAATATAAAAATTATGATTAAAATTAAATTTTCCGAAATCGTTTCAAAAACAATTGCAACTTATTCCTTGTGGGTTGCTGATTCCAAAAACATATAGATATGATATGTTTGGATTAAAAACACGCTCAGAAAGTCAAAACGAAGAGAGGTACAGTAAAGCGTGCTATGAACCACAGCGCAACCGCTGCCGCGCCAAACAGGCTCGTCACTTTCACTGCCTTTTGCACTAGCGGCGGACTACGTTCAGTTTCATTCTGTGAGTTCCACAGCTTGACTAAATGTAGTAATTTCGCCTTACGCGACTTGTTTTTGTCTTGTTTTCAAAAGATTTAATCATGTCACTGAACTCCTCAAAACTTCGAGCCTTCGTTGAAATGCATTTTTTAAGTTATGTTTATTTGATTAAGGTACTTTACGTTTTTGTCAGGTTCACTATGGGGGTAGCCTTATTTGAGCGACGGTCACGTGACCCCAGTAAAAGACATATTTGATTCGAACATGTTGCCAAATAGAAAAAAATAAGTGCCTTTCATGGCATTGACAGTTTCAATGAAATGTCACAAGAATTAATGTTTTATTTGAGGAACGAAACATTTTACAATATTTGTGTGTGCTAATAAAGTGTATATATGCAAGTGTGCTTAGCTGCCACAGAATACTTTGACTTTGTCAAAGGAAATGTTGGTATCCATGCAGAAGTCGAATGTCGTACATATTCACAAATAAAAAATGTGTTAATTGTGTTAGAAGAAAAGAAAAAAAGCGGACAAACAATGACATGATCCACAATCACAAATGCGATGACGATGACTGTTGGCGACGATGATCATGACGTCATCCATGACTCGGAAGAGGAAGGGGAGTATCATCAGTGAACAACCTTATTAACAATTAAAGTTGATAAATGAGTACAGAGGGTTTTGAGATCAGGGTAGGTTGGAGTAAAAGTACACAATCAATTCAAAAACTAAAAGAAACAAGCAACACTAACCAGACTTGGGATATCCAACCACTATGACGTCATCCGTCCTGAGTTCGAGCTGTCTGACGTCTTTCAGCTGTTGTCTGAAATCAGAGATGAGGGGCGTAGCTGCGAATCTGACGTCACCGCCGTTTCCGAAGTACAGGTTGTTGCCGAACTTGTCTTTGAGTTCTAAAAACTGCGGCATGGTGAGAAATGTGTGTTGAAATGAGGAGAGTAGTGATTGAGAGGGTTTGAGTTAAGTCGCTTGTTGCCTGTAAGAAAAATAAAACAGGAAACATATTAATTAGAAATTGCACATTTACGGAGACACTGCGACACGCACATTCACAGATCAGAAAAAAGGACAGACAGACAGTCATACAGACAGACAAAGTCACATACATACGGTGAGGCGCATGCATGTATGTTCACACACACACACACACACACACACACACACTCACACACACACACACACACACACACACACACACGCACACGCACACACAAGCGCGCGCTCGCACATACTGCGGCGGAACCCAAGTTAAGTTTACAGGTGTGCAGTTGGGAAGGAGCCCATAAAGTGTACCTGCAGCAAAAACATAAATTGTTTGAAAGCAAAGAGAATGTTAATCACCTCTTCTGTTGTAACTTCTTTTTAAAACGGGTTTGGCGGCCTGTTTTAAGTAACCCTCGAAAATTTTTGTGTTATATGAGGGTATTTTTTTTTCAGACACAGAAGCTACATACAACGATGATAGAAACATAACAAATAATGAGCTACTCAAGTAATTTGAAACCCCCAACTTTCCTTCCTTGTTTATCGTGTTCTCGCTTTCTTGATTGAATGACGAAGGAAGGAATACAGGAAGCGTCACTTTAATACAAACGACTGGAGTTTCATTTTGGTTGTCTTCTTGGCGTTTCTGTAGCTAGTGGGGTTTTTTACGGGGTGGGGTAGCTAGCCCCACGCCCAACCCTCCTCCTTTTTCAGCCGGGCTTGGGCGGCCTATACCCCAGACCGGGTTACAGGCGTAGGTGAGGTGAGGTGAGGAGTTTCATTTTGATGTTAGCACAGCCTAGTCAAATACAATTTATTCAGCATTCATCTGTCGCTAAGATGCGACAAAAACCGCGTTAAGACACAAGGGAACGTACATGTATTGAATAGATACACCACAAACGGAATGCACAGTTTTAGCTGAATGACTGCTAAAACAAGATGTGCGGCTCGCGGGGGATGAAAAGGAGCTTCAGTTTGAGTGCAAATTTACACCGCTCAAGGACTTCGATTGTTTTGCGCTTTCATCTCACGCTTTCGCTCGACTCCTGTTGGCCAGCACTAGAGCAAACAATCAAACCTTTCGTCGTCCAATCGCGTACAAGGTTAGCGGCCAGCCTTTGATGATGCAACCCCCCATTCATCTTCTGAAGCGAGCAAACGACAATCCTACAGCGGTAAAATGATGACATTTGCATGTTCTTTTACTGTTTCGTATAGTATTTGGTGCCATGCAGGAGACTCGTTCCGCTATCTCTTATTTTATTGTCCATAAGTACTTTGAGTGCTTACTTCCCTAAGCTTTTTTTTCATCATTACATCGATGACATATTTGAACTGTTTCTTCATTTTGTCTCATTTCTTGCTTTTAAAAAAATCCCTTTTTGATGACCATGCATGTGATCTTTGCTTCGTTATTTTTCTTAATCAATCGCTTCGGTTCGCTTTTTTGAAATTCCAATTTAAGCTCAAAGACGATACCTCATAACACACAAATGGTCGAGTGTTACGGAAAACCCGCCGCCTAACCCGTTTTAAAAAGAAGTTACAACAGAAGAAGTGATTAACATTCTCTTTGCTTTCAAACAGTTTCTGTTTTTGTTTTTATAACTGTTCATGTCAGTACTCAAGACGGATGTGGCACTGTAAAAAAAAACAAAAAAAACCAAACAAGCAAGGGCGTAAGAAAGGAATGCAGACAGAAAGAAAGAAAGAAAAGCCAGAAAAGCCAGGAAGAAAGAAAGAAAGAAAGAAAGAAAGAAACAGAGAAAGAAAGAAACAAAACAAAGAAAGAAAATAAAGGAATTTGAACGGAACATTAAGAGGACACGTTTTTTTTTTATCTTCTTGATAAAGCTTGGATTCCATTTTTGTTTGTTTGACGTAAGTTAAAATTCTGCAATGTCTCCTAACACCATACGAACATAAAAAGCGGACAGCGTCACAGATAGGATGTAAGCAAGTCAGTTACGATAGGCTTTAACCTAGGCTACATTCGGATGTTCGGTATTATCTATGCTCGAGACTAAAGCGCTGAAAGCAAACAGAAATACCTGGCATACTGCTCTATATAAACAAATTGTCAACCCCAGCCAATATTCTTTAGATGTTTATTTAACCTACACTCATCTTCTGTGATGGTTGACATTGCATTCATAAAATAGCGCGACATTCTGGCTCTACTATGGTCTTGCAAATTCGTCACGACTCGTTAAACCCTTGTACCGACGAGTACGTTCATATGTGATGTTGCATTTAAATCGCCTCCTGACATCCTAATTATAGGCAGCGGAACTAATTATAATTTCGGACAGTGATTAAGGGTACCTTTCAAACTAAAAAAAGTTGCTATTTTTGTAGTATACACATACAAGCATACGTGACCTTTTTTTAATGTACGGTTGGACGATGACGTCTAGAAAATTAATCATGAAGCGCTCTATAAACTGAGAGTAAAACATTTTTTACTATGAAAAAGAAGAAACAGTTGTGTAAAAAGTATTGCAAAGACGTACCTGTGATTATCACTATTATGACGTTCAGAAATCACGAAGCACTCTAAACTGAGAGTAAAAAAAAAATTCTACTACAAAAAAGAGGAAACAGTTGTGTAAAATGTATTGTAAAGACCTGTGATTATTACTATTATGATTGGCTGCCCTGATGTAGAAGGGACATTGTTTGTAATAACGCCGTATTACTTGTTTTGCTTGCTGACGGTGTGGATAACGTTTGCCCTTTCAAAAATAGTATGGACTAAAATACCGAGAGCTTGAAAACAATGTACGCGTGCACATGGCTTTGATGCTCGTTTCGACTACAAAACTTTACTCTTCTGTTTCAAGATATAAAAAGTTGAATTTTATAGATTCCCCTTTGCATACTAGCACGCAACGTTAATGCTGGTACTAGGGTTTTTTTTACACGATGGTGGTAGAGAGGAAGAGAGAGGGAGAGGGAGAGAGGGGGTGGTGGAGAAAATCACTTTTTGAAGTATGGCATGCCATTCTGTTGCTCAGTCAAGGTGGGGAAAAAAACGCACCTCAGGATTTGTTAAAGCTACACATAAATCAAGACGTGGATGTTTAAACCATCGCTGTTCTTTTGTTTGTATCATCTTTTGCATCAGTATTATTGGGGGGGTGCTTTATTTTCCAGGTAAAAAGGAAACGTAAGCAGTGAAGATTCAAGAGCAACCTCCTGTGCTCTTTGCACAGAGGTGTGATGAAACGGCGCTGCAAAATATGAAGGTGCATAATCCTCCGTTAATCGATGCATAATTTGCATACTATTAGCGTGTTTTGCTCGTTTCGGCGAGATCAAAGTAAAGCGAGCAAACGCGGCTGTAATGTCTTTTTGTTTGGCTCCAGAAATTAACGCTGCTTTTTCGTTATAATCTTTTGTTTTCCATCTGAATTGAACTTTCTTGTATCCTATTTTGAATCAACACTTACCGTCTTGATAACACACTTGTCGAATCATAAGAGGCTATTAGAAAAAGGCAAAAAAAGGTAAGGGACTGAGAGAGAAAGAGAGAGAGAGAGAGAGAGAGAGAGAGAGAGAGAGAGAGAGAGAGAGACTGAGAGAGAGAGAGAGAGAGAGAGAGAGAGAGAGAGAGAGAGAGAGAGAGAGAAAGAGACAGACAGACAGACAGACAGAGACAGAGAGAACCTGAACTCATTGAGAACTGTATTACAAAAAGACAAGGTTTAAGGCAAATTCTCCGACCCGTGTACTTCTGACAATATGCGCAAATGCTTATAGGAGTGAGAGAGAGAGAGAGGGGGGAGGGGAAGGGGAGTGAAAGAGAGGGGGGGAGGGGAAGGGAAGTGAGAGAGAGAGAGAGGGGAGGGGAAGGGGAGTGAGAGAGAGAGAGAGGGGAGGGGAAGGGGAGTGAGAGAGAGAGAGAGGGGAGGGGAAGGGGAGGGAGAGGGTGGAGGGTGGAGGATGGACAAGCCGTTTGTACGGAATGACGCCTCAGCCGCAATGTCACGTTTGATGTTATTTACGTCGATACTTTCTTGTGTGCGCCAAAGCTTGCAAGATGTTACCTTTAATACGATTGTTCCATACAGCAGAAGTATCGAACTATTGTCCGAGGGTATTCCGTGCATGTTGTCACTTTCAGCCACCTTTCTGACACGCGTACGCCGCTCGATACCACTGCTGGCATTCAGGTACACACCTGGGCCTTGCCACTTGACATCAAAAGATACGACAAATCGGTTTAACCTTTGATATTTGCAAACCCAAAAAGAAAAGAAAATCGATTTCTCACCTTTTTCGCACCAATCCGATTGTCAGTTGAAGTGTGGGGTGTTGGGCCGCTGAGTGCGTAGTTCAAACGGGATGGTTCGCATTTGTCAGGCGCGTTTTACATTTGTTTTATTTAATGTCCGCAAACACGCAGCGCTGTTTGTCCGTTTGTCAAAAGTGTTGACATTTTTTGAGTCGTGTAGGAAGTCCCTTTCCTCGTTCCAGCTGATGGAGCTGCTATGAAGGCAAGTTTATTTGGCTTGAAAAAAAGTCCTCGGCCGAAAAAAGAAAAACAGACGAATTCACTACTATTTGTTTTGAAGAGAATGTGATTGTTCTGTAGTTTTCCTTTTATTTGTGCATACACAAATATACTTTCGACACTGCTCAAAAGGAATACAGTTTTTGTCACAGCTAATGGAGCATGAATGTCAACCGCGTCACAAAATGTACATTAACTGTTGTGAAGCATACGATTTCACAACTAACTTTGCAACTTTAGTCACTGTAAATGACTGTGTATCAAATGAATCAGTTCCATCGCCGAGTCGATTTTCTGTTTGTTTTCAGCAGAAATGTATGGCTTGTCCTTGATCCTCCAAAAGTAGGCTGTGTATATCCGTGTTTCAATGATGTAACGTTTTGTAGCAGGTGTGATACATCTGTGGTTTCCGATGATGATGCAAGTAGTCCAGGTGTTCAATAAAAAGTTCAGTCTCCGCTTTTTATATTGTTTGGATATCGCAGTTTTATGCTCTTGCCGTCAACAGACTGAGAAACTGCTATTTCACTTCCCTGTTGACCTTTTTTGTCTCCTGTCTTTTTTTCAACACTTCCTTGTTATTGTAGATGTCCCGGCAACAACAACACGTGCAGTATTAATGGTTGTCACCAGATCTTCAAAGTTTCAAAAGGTACCCAAAAAAGACCACAAGGAAATCTAACTGTTATCTTCGGATGACTTGTGCAAAAATCTTCAGAAGTTCTCCAAATTGTTCAAAAGTGAAATCGAACTGTTGGTTTTATGGATGACAGATGTAAGTCTGACACACAAACATTCGTTATTAAGTCACTATTGTAAATCTCGTAACACAACCTTTGGTTATTAAGTAATAATCACTCGTGGCACAACCTTCAAATATTCAAAGTCACTGTTTAAAAAATCGAACACAATAACTTTCGATTCAAGAGTCACTGCTGTAAATTTCTAACACAATATTTCCTATATTAACACAAAAGTCGCAAGTTGTAACTGAACTAGTATGTTCACACAAACTGTGGTAGTAATTATCCCCGTGATGAGTCTCGATCGCCGTGAGTGCAGGACTGAGTGAGTGAAGCGAGTAGAAGAGAACAGTATGGAAGGCGTGTTGTGTCTCCGGGAGCCTCCCTCTACCCTCGCCCTCTTTATAGCACGCCAGCCCCCTGAATGGCGAACCGGCTCCTGGGGTCATTCGGTGCATTTCGCTGCGGCTTGCTAACCCGGGCCGCTCAAACCCCCTTCCCTCCCTTGATTCTCTGTTCTGTGCCGCCTCTTTCCCCCCTCCTCCCTCGCCCGACCCCTCTTGTTCTGACGGTATTGTGCTCTTTCTGTCTTTTTCTCACTTACTTTATAATTATACTATGCCCGATATTCTGTCTGTTCTGTTAAGTCTGTTCCCCCCCCCCCCCCTCCCGGCCTCCACTCCCCGACCCCCTCTATGACTCTCTCTCTCTCTCTCTCTCTCTCTCTCTCTCTCTCTCTCTCTCTCTCTCTCCGGCTCTCTCTCTCTGAGTTTTTTTCTCATTTACCTTCTATATACTCGATGTTTGTTTAAACAAGTTTATTCAGTAAATGTCATTAGAATATTGCCGCATACATGAAATAAGGAACATGGAGCACAGCAAGCTAGGCTTATGAGCGTACTCTTAAAAGCAAATACTCAATGTTCTGTTTGTTCTATGCTCTTCGTTTTCTCTCTTCCCCCCCCCCCCTCTGCCTCTCTCTTAGTCTCTCTGTCTCTGTCTCTGTCTCTGTCTCTGTCTCTCTCTCTCTCTCTTTGCAAGTCATTGCTCTTGCGGATTACTTTTAATTTTTATTTATGTTTATTTTTTATTTGTTGTTGTTGTTGTGTGTGTGTGTGTTTTTTTATCGTTTATTTTGTATTAGTTGTATTGATCTTTTTTTGCTTCAGAGTGTTTGCTTGTTGATAAGTTTTGACTTTTCCCCGTTTGTTTGCTTGTTTATCTGTTCACATTTTTACGCAGTTTACTTGGTTGTTTGCTTGTTTTTATTCTCGTTCTTTGTTTTATGTTTGTGTTGTTGCAAGGACTAGCTGTAAGAAAGGATCATGTGGACCTAACGCTATCATCCTGTAGTAAAGTTTTCGAGCTCGAGTACGAGTTCTCTCTCTCTCTCTCCCTATCTTATTTTGGCGCACCTACCCTACATAGTCTTTTCTCAGTCTATGTTGGTTTAAAAAGTGCTTCATTCAATAATTACTTGGTACCATACATATGGAGAATATTGAGACTAAACATAAAGCTGTAGCTTTTGGTCGTGATCCTAAAAGTTGTAATCGTTCTCTACATTTTCGTTGGTAATTCTGTTACATTGTTTTAATATTTTGTACCTGCAGGATTTCTTTCTTTTGGGTATATACGTCTGTTACCTTGTCGTGTATCAGAAGGTGTGTGTGTGTGTATCAGAAGGTGTGTGTGTGTGTGTGTGTGTGTGTGTGTGTGTGTGTGTGTGTGTGTGTGCGTGTGTGTGTATGTATGTGTGTGTGTGTGTGTGTGTGCTTCCGTGTGTGAGTTTGTGCGTTCGTGCGTGCGTAGGTGAATGCGTGCACGCACATGCACACACGCATCCATGCAATAGCACTGAAGTATTGCGACTGTGTGTCCACACGGGTGTTTACGTCTTTGTTCGCACGTATTGAACGATTGATTCTTGGAAACGTAAACCCTAACAAGCCCTCGATCGCCATCTGTCCTAATTAACTCGGTGTGGTGCGTGCACTCGCCTGCATTCAGTGCGTGTTACCTATCCTGCGATGCAATCTCTTTACGTTCATTCACCGTCTGTTTATGTTCACTATTCTGTTATTTCTTCATTCATGTGTGCGTGCTTGCGCGCTCGCGCGCGCGTGTGTGTGTGGGTGCGTGCGTGCGTGCGTGCGTCCTCCTCCCACACACACTTTTTATCTCCCAGCAGCCTGTCAGAATCTCGGTCAGGCTCTCTCACTTGCTGCGTAGTCTCGGCTGTCCCAGCGTTGCTAGGCTCGGTGCACCTGAACTCGCCCACACCAACACCGCGTCACACATGCAGGTAAAAACTGGGGACTAGCAAATAAACATTCCGAACCTGCAGAATAACAAAAACAAACAACAAGCATCTCCGAAGCTAACTTAAAACTTTCTTCAAAGCCTGGCGCACATGCAGCATTCCTTTTAGGTAAACTTTGTGTTGTTGCCTGTGGTGTTGGCTCGCCTAAAGGCAGATTTAATGTTGAGATTTTAACCCAGACGGCAGCTCAAAAAAGTGGAGGGGTAGGGAGAGGGGGGGGGGATGTATTTTGGTTGGGTAGTAAGTTTGTGCGTGCGTACGTTCGTGCGAACATGTGTGTGTGTACATGTGTGTCAGTGTGTGTGCGTACATCCGTGCGTGAGTGTGTGTGTGTGTGTGTGTGTGTGTGTGTGTGTGTGTGTGTGTGTGTGTGTGTGTGTGTGTGTAAAACATGATTCTAAATGTGTCGAACACCCAGGGCGTACAAATTGCAGCCTTGATTTTTGCCTCACGTTTGTTTCATGACGAGATCGCCGTGAATGACTCAATCGAATTAGCAAAACTTTGTTCACACTTCACGCTCATTAGGCACGTTAAAATCTCATTTACACTGTAACAATGCATGCTTCTGCACTTAGCAAACTCGTTCTTGCTGGAATTGTGAAAATATGTAACCGGTAAAAACTGACTAAATTAATTCGTACTACACTGTCCAATGGTGAAAGTTAGCAAGAGGTAGGGTGGAGGTTGGCCTGAAAGCACCAATGATTAAACACATCGTTTGATTACAGTTGATATTGTCGAAACGCTTCCCGTTTTAGTCTATTGATTTGTCTCAGGGTAGATCTCTCATCACAAGAATACATATGTAATGTTAATCATCAGCCCTGATATTTAGGAACTATAATATAATAATTACGGTGCATGCACAAGTCCATGCTGCGATCTAAACCAGAACATGTTATTTTGATGGATTTAAGCGCGGTTGGAATAAAGGCGCGAGAAAGACTGTTCTCTCTTGGCGACCTTTGACACCAGCCAATCAAACTTCAAGTTTGATTTCTGAACGATGACACCATCCAATCAAGCTTTGCGTTTCATACGTGCACAAACAGCATAGACCAGCTATATGGCGTTCCCTGTATGGTACACTTCGACTTTTGCATTATGACAGCATTATGGTTAGCGAGCAAGGGTGTGTTCGAGAATATTTTGCATCTCGCATATTTCGATACCTGGCTCATAGATCCTGACGGAGCTGTCGGGTACAACTTCTTTTCTTTCCGAATCCCCCCTACCTGTGCCGGACAACGGCGTTTCCTACTGTCCAGCTGCCTAATGAGGTCGTTACTCGGCTGGTGGTGTGACAATGACATTGTTAACCACTGAACTTCTTTCTCGTTTTAAAGGGAGAGCCGGGATGACTCATGCTGCTGAAGCGGAAATATGTGTGAGAACCGAATAATTATATGGGTGCATTTGAAATGACAACTGTACCTGTTAATTTTTTGTTTGAGGAAGGAGGGAAGGAGGGAGAGCCGGGGGAGAGCGTAGATTGAAGACAGGGAGAGGGACAACGGGTATCATGAGAAAATGTTTGCTCCTCCAAACTTCAGACCTTCACTTTTTACCCGGAACCCGCTCGCTGAAATGCTTATCAAACTGCCGGAATCCTGTCTTCTGACATAGCTTGTTTCTTCTGCGATTCTAATACACGAAGACTTATAAGACTTTGATTCCGTTTCCCACAAGCAGGATCATGGATGAGAGGTGTTTTACTTCTTTCAAAATCACGCAGTCATAAATATCAGGTGGATTGTAAGATATACAACACGAGTCGGGAGTGGCTGGCATATCATGCTAGGGCAAATATGTAAAATAGCTTGTACCTTGCATCGGATTCGATCCCCAGTCCAGCAGAGATTGGAACTGATATCCAACAATTCTTCCTAGCGTGCATGCGGAGCCATGCACAGAGGGCTAGCTGTTTCTCTCTCTGTTTAGTGATGGCAAGCACAGTCGGTGGTATTTAGTGTCTTCGGGCCAGTTGAGGGGGGTCTAAGACACTCTGTATGAGTCGGCAAAAGTGCTGAAATGACTCACTGGTGAACAAATACGCACGCACGCACGCACACTTACACACACAAACACACATACACTCACACACACGTACACATGCACACATGGGGTCGCCTTCACGCGGCGGGAGCGTTTAAACAGAGCTACCCCACCCCTTTACTTCTCTTCTTTTGTCTTATTTCTGCCTTACCAGTCCTTTCACCTATATTTCCTTCCAAGAAAACTCTCCCTACTACTCCCTGCAGTTTTCCAATTCTTTTCTTGTTGTCTTATTTCTACCTGACTGGATCCATCAACTTTATTTCACTTACCAAAAGTCTTCTTTTCCACATCCTTATTTCTCTGCACCCCGCATGTCGTAAGAGGCGACTGACGGATTCTGTTTCTCCTTTTACCCTTGTTAAGTGGTTCTTGTATAGAATATAGTCAATGTTTGTAAAGATTTTAGTCAAGCAGTATGTAAGAAATGTTTAGTCTTTTGTACTGGAAACTTGCATTCTCCCAGTAAGGTCATATATTGTACTACGTTGCAAGCCCCTGGAGCAATTTTTTGATTAGTGCTTTTGTGAACAAGAAACACTTAACAAGTGGCTCTATCCCATCTCCCCCCTTTCCCCTATCCCATCTCCCCCCTTTCCCTCGTCGCGATATAACCTTCGTGGTTGAAAACGACGTTAAACACCAAATAAAGAAAGAACATGCACACAAACACACACACACCCACACATACACATATACGCACACACACAAACACACAAACACACACACACATACACACACACACACACACACACACACTCAAACACACACACGCACGCACACACACGCACTCACGCACTCACGCAACGCACACACACACACACACACACACACACATATTTGAACGACGCACCTCTGATAGTAATGTGTGTTGTAAAATCCGTTGACGATCATGTAAGGCACCGCAGGACCTACGGGGGGCAGAATAAAACATGTCATTCTTTTTAGGTGAACGCAGGACATTTTCTCACACCTGACAATTAAGGAAGCATTCATAGCGCTTTGCTGCTCAGCTCCGCCTCGTTTGATTCAGATTTTTATTTCTAAGGTTTTCCCCTTAAAGGTACTGAACTTGTCAAATCCATGTGCACGGAGCCCCTGGGGCTTTTAGTCATACCTCAGGCAGCTATCCGTTAGAAGAACTACCAAGTTTCATTGACTTGCACCCAAAGAGTCAAGAACTGCGATTTTTTTACGAATTAATTTCGTACTCGGACCCGGCTGGTCTTGGCCTATTTTTGGATCTAAATTTAGATCAGGTAGATCACCACATGCACATCATGCACAACTGAAAAGACACGTCACTAGCAAACTATTTCAGACGTCATCATGAGTTTGTGTAAAACAAAATGGAGGCCGGAATCACTCAGTTGAATCGAACTCCGACCAAACACCACGTAATAACTAGGTTAATTTATGCA
>NC_090245.1:31646362-31651362 GCF_037325665.1 Littorina saxatilis | reverse complement strand
TATTCCCCCTCTATGTTAAAACATTTAGTCAAAACTAAATGTAAAAAGAAAGACCGAACGAACGAAAGATAGAAAAGAAAGAAAGAAAGATAGAAATTTTAAAGAAGACATTGATTTGCAAAGAGACAAAATATTGGTGTACAAAAAAGATGCACCCAAAGAAAGTAAAGGTGTCGTTTTAAAGTGGAACGTTTTTGGGCCTAGCATTTTAGATACAGCCGAACAGCAGATTTCATAGCAGCATAAGATATTTTCAAGTGAATATTGATAGATTTTAAATAGAAATGGAAATTTTGCGCTGCCGCACTGTTTAAAATCGTTTGTATTTGTTAAGATTCACAACAACAAAATTCAAAATGCAAGCATTACTTGACCTACCGTTAGAAAAGAAAAGAAAAAGAAAAAGAAAAGAAAAGAAAAACAAGTCGCGTAAGGCGAAATTACTACATTTAGTCAAGCTGTGGAACTCACAGAATGAAACTGAACGTAGTCCGCCGCTAGTGCAAAAGGCAGTGAAAGTGACGAGCCTGTTTGGCGCGGTAGCGGCACAGTATATCTGTGGGTAGCGGTTGCGCTGTGCTTCATAGCACGCTTTACTGTACCTCTCTTCGTTTTAACTTTCTGAGCGTGTTTTTAATCCAAACATATCATATCTATATGTTTTTGGAATCAGGAACCGACAAGGAATAAGATGAAAGTGTTTTTAAATTGATTTGGAAAATTTAATTTTGATCATAATTTTTATATTTTTAATTTTCAGAGCTTGTTTTTAATCCAAATATAACATATTTATATGTTTTTGGAATCAGGAAATGATGAAAAATAAGATGAACGTAAATTTGGATCGTTTTATAAAAATGGTTTTTTTTTTACAATTTTCAGATTTTTAATGACCAAAGTCATTAATTAATTTTTAAGCCACCAAGCTGAAATGCAATACTGAAGTCCGGCCTTCGTCGAAGATTGCTTGGCCAAAATTTCAATCAATTTGATTGAAAAATGAGGGTGTGACAGTGCCGCCTCAACTTTTACAAAAAGCCGGATATGACGTCATCAAAGACATTTATCGGAAAAATGAAAAAAACGTCCGGGGATATCATTCCCAGGAACTCTCATGTAAAATTTCATAAAGATCGGTCCAGTAGTTTAGTCTGAATCGCTCTACACACACACACGCACAGACAGACAGACAGACAGAAACACACACACACACACACACACACACACACACACACACACACACACACACACACACACACACACACACATACATACACCACGACCCTCGTCTCGATTCCCCCTCGACGTTAAAACATTTAGTCAAAACTTGACTAAATGTAAAAAACAAAAGCAAAGCAAAGAAAAGCAAAGAAAAGAAAAACAAAGCAAAGAAAAACAAAGAAAAGACAAGTCGCGTTAGGCGAAATTACTACATTTAGTCAAGCTGTGGAACTCACAGAATGAAACTGAACGCACTGCATTTTTTTCACAATGACCGTAGTCCGCCGCTTGTGCATTATAACGGAGTGAAGCTGACGAGCCTGTTCAGCGCGGTAGTATGGTGGTTACACTGTGCTGCATTGCACGCTTTTCTGTACCTCTCTTCGTTTTAACTTTCTGAGCGTGTTTTTAATCCAAACATATCATATCTATATGTTTTTGGAATCAGGAACCGACAAGGAATAAGATGAAATTGTTTTTAAATCGATTTCGGAAATTTAATTTTGATCATAATGTTTATATTTTTAATTTTCAGAGCTTGTTTTTAATCCAAATATAACATATTTATATGTTTTTGGAATCAGGAAATGATGTAGAATAAGATGAACGTAAATTTGGATCGTTTTATATAAAAAGAAATTTATTACAATTTTCAGATTTGTAATGACCAAAGTCATTAATTAATTTTTAAGCCACCAAGCTGAAATGCAATACCGAAGTCCGGCCTCTGTCGAAGATTGCTCTACAAAAATTTCAATCAATTTGAATGAAAAATGAGGGTGTGACAGTGCCGCCTCAACTTTTACAAAAAGCCGGATATGACGTCATCAAAAGTATTTATCGAAAAAAAACCAAAAAATGTCCAGGGATATCATTCCCAGGAACTTTCATGTTAAATTTCATAAAGATTGGTCCAGTAGTTTGGTCTGAATCGCTCTACACACACTCACGCACAGACACACAGAGACACACATACACACACACACACACACACACACACACACACACACACACACACACACACATACACCACGACCCTCGTCTCGATTCCCCCTCTATGCTAAAATATTTAGTCAAAACTTGACTAAATATAAAAAGAGAAAAGCAAAGCAAAGCAAACAAAACAAAACAAAACAAAACAAAACAAAACAAAACAAAAGAACAGAACTGCAGAACAGAACAGAACAGAACAGAACAAAACAGAACAAAACAGAACAGAACAGAAAACCCCCCAGAACAGAACAAATCAGAACAGAACAGAACAGAACAGAACAGAAGAGAACAGAACAGAACAGAACAGAACAAATCAGAACAGAACAGAACAGAACAGAACAGAAAAGAAAAGACAAGAAAACCTTGCTCGGACATTCTTAGCATTTTTACAATACTTCTGTAACTAACTGCAAACGCATGGAACCATACTGAAGGTGTTTGCATGTACTAAAATAGTACTATTCCGTACCAAAATACTAATCTGACACCAGCATGTTGATCCAGTCATTAAGCAGTACGATAATTGGCACAATAATTAGTATGCTTCGAGGAAGGAAGCTCGGTGCACGGAGAAAGGTCATGCACAGTATAGGTCAGTGTTGCACTAAAACCGTGGTTCAGAATGAAAGCAGAAACTACTTTTGTCAGTGGGAGAAAAGTTAAAAACAAACAAACAAACAAACAAACAAACAAACAAAAACACAATTAAAGAAAAACAAAGGACAGAATAGAAAGAAAAAAAAGACAAAGAACGCTGCGCAAATGTGACCATACAATGGCGGCAAGCAAATAACCACTATGTCGGAGGATTTATTGAAAGCAATGCGCAAGTATACGTAGACGTGAACTCTCAGTTTGTCAAGTGTCATTGTTGACCTTCTGTTGTGATTTTATTATGTCTGTTCCGTTATTTTCACCCCCACCGTACAACGCTTTTTTTCTTCTGATGCATGTCTTTGCTGCTGTGATGTGATACAGACAGCTTTGTACACTTTTGTTTCAGACCATGCGTTGCACGCACTTCAACCCTTATTTTTTGGCCCGCATTCTTTCTTTTTACATTTAGTCAAGTTTTGACTAAATGTTTTAACATCGACGGGGAATCGAGACGAGGGTTGTGGTGTATGTGTGTGTGTGTGTGTGTGTGTGTGTGTGTGTGTGTGTGTGTGTGTGTGTGTGTGTTTGCGTGTGTGTGTGTGTGTGCGTGTGTATAGAGCGATTCAAACTTACCGGACCAATCTTCATTAAATTTCACATGAGAGTTCCTGGGTATATTATTTCCAGACGTTTTTTTCTTTGGGGGATAAATGTCTTTGATGACGTCATGTCCGGATTTTTTGTCAAAGTTGAGGCAGCACTGTCGCGCTATCAGTTTTCAACCAAATTGGTTGAAAGTTTGGTAATCTTCGACGAAGCCCAGACTTTGGCATTGCATTTCAGCTTGCATGCTTAAAGATCAATTAATGAGTTTACTCATTAAAGTTGTCATACAAATCGCTTTTTCGCAAACAGATTTGAAATTGATTGCGTTGTATTTCTCATCTTCTCCTGAATTAAAAAATATATAGAATGATATGTTATGTTTACTCTAAAAATGTGCTCAGAATGAAGGAAAATAGGTTCAGTAAGTAGTACGGACGCGTGCTTCGCGGAGGCGAGCGTGACCCGTCTTCGGTATGGTTAGCCGAGACTATCTGAATGTAGTCTCGGCGATGATTGGTTTGTGGTGTTGATTTTGACTAAATGGTTTGATATCGCTTCACGCGACTTGTTTCTTCTTTTCTTAGGCAGGGAGCATCCTTCTTCATTGGTTCTTTTCCACAATCAAATCCAAAGTTTTGTCATTATAACCACACTCTCTTATAATAAACCCTATTTTCTAGAATTGAAAATAAACCTAATTAATTAGTTTGTGTGTGTGTGTGTAATAAAATACGCTATTTATTTTTATGTATCTGTCTAAATTCTTTAACAGTAATTCATAATCAAAAATACATCTAATTTCTCACCGCCCTGATATGGCCCTTCGTGGTCGGCTGGGCGTTAAGCAAACAAACAAACAAACAAATCTAATTTCTTTTGGAGTTCCATATATCTATACATTTCTACACATACATATTAAGAACTTTGCGCAACACCAAAAAACAACCATACAAATTAATATTTAGTTATACTTTATGTTTAATATAAAATATATCAATATCGTTTTAAATGGTTAAAATACTTTTACAAGAATAAAAACAAAAAGATCAATACAATTTGTTTTTCTAACACAATACAGTCATGCAATCCACACTAGGCGATTTCTAGGCTTGTAAAACAACACAGCACGACAAAACACAATTAGCCTACACAACTCTTTATTCGGATATTACGAATAACAACTTATTACAGGATGCGCATGCACACTTTTCTTGCAACAACACACGAAAACCGAAAAAATGGACCATCAATAGCAATTACTTGGGTAATCTGGTTTCTCGCCTAATACCATCATCTCAACCGGTCAAGAGGCTTGGATCGGGAAAACGAACACTCACTCAACAACAAAAACACTATTCGAGTGTGTGGAACAAAGAACATGATTGTTGTGATTGCTAATCCGACTTAACCGGATTATTTTACTTCCCCTGGTGCATGTGGGGAGTAAAAATATGTCGCTTTATGTAATGTTGAACAGAAACGGAAACATTCGCATGGTTCATTGAATGCTTAGGTCGGGTTGGATCAGTTGTTTGGTAACCGTACGTGTGGGGGTTAGGACTGATTGTGTGAGCTATAGTAAG
>NC_090245.1:31627662-31646162 GCF_037325665.1 Littorina saxatilis | reverse complement strand
TTGACGTACCTTGGACATCATCGGTTATAGAGCAAGTTTAGAATTTTGGAAGACCAAACTTTCTCATCTTATCTAGTTGGCGTAGACTCCAGCATTCTCCTTACCCAGGCATGAGACCAAGGGTAGGGCGGATGGTGGTGAGAGAGGTGAAGGGACGGGGAATGTTTACAGTGCCGTGTGCCGGGCTGTCAGCAGTGCCCACCAATGTTTAGCTCAGGCACTGTCGCGGCAGACGCGCCTTAGTTCTATGCAGGAAAATGCAGCGCGCTATTCTGGCCATCTGGCCAACTGTCGTCCTCATCTCTAAGGCAGACTGATACCAAGAGGTGTAAGTTACACCCGCCTTCCGGCTCAGGCATTTTCAAACGCTCGACTCAAGACTGTACCTGTTGATCATTCATACCCAGTGGACGGCAAACAGTAGGAGACAGGTCGTAGACACAATACGGCAGGTAAAGAGAGGGGTGGAGAGATTGGAGATGGCAGGTTTCTGGTACCGGTCCATAGAGTACTGAGGTATCTCTTGTTTTGCACAACACGACCGTTCTGCCATGTTCCCCTTTGGTCTGCGTCCAAGAGTAAGTAGCTTCACCTTGCATTCACATTTTGTGAATGGAAACAAGTATTTGCTTCGAAATTCGGCTGGGGTAAAGTTTTTAAAAACAAACACACAAATAAACAAACAACCAACATTAATTATACTCTCCAATTGGAAAAAAAAGCACACAGACAGACGCACACATACGCAGTCACGCACGCACACGCACTTGCATACACATCGACACAGCAGACTACTGAATTAACGTTCACAACACAAGATGGTTAAGAGAGTTTTTGTTTTTTACAATACAACGCAACACATACGTACTCCACGAACGTTTGTAACTTCTAAATTATACAAATAAAATCGGTCGTAACCCCATCCGGTCCGCTTTATAGAAAAACAACAAGCCACACACCAAAAAAAGAAAGAAAATCGAGATGGCAGAACATCAGCTGTCTTCGAAACCTCTGCATGACAGCAAACATGTATTGTCGTTTTTGCAAAACCTCATTCTTCGCACACTTGATACAATGACCTCTTTTTACAAATATGTACTCCTCGCCGGTACGAAGCTTTCTCAGATAGACATTTATACGATTGCACTGGGCTTCCTTGTCAACAGGAGAACAGGTTTTTTTTTTATCCATTCAAATTTCTGCAAGAGTTCAGAGATGTAGTAAAGATAACAATCAGACAACACAGAGAAAGGTGCACGTGATCTTCGTCGATGAATCCAAGAGGGAGTCGCTGCTCCAATTATAGGGGTACTAAAACTTCAATCATAGGGGTGCTAAAACTTCAGGCACTACTCTCGTATGGATCTTGGATGCATAGTATTTCCTCGGGTGAATCAGAGTAGGCGTTTCTACTTCAAATTCAGGGGTGCTTAAACTTAAGGAACTGCCCTTGTACCCTGCCAAGTGGGCTGCGGCAGATTAAAGTCCCCACCGAGACTCGCCCCCCTTATTTATCTGCACCAGTTTTTTTTTTCCATCAGTTTAGTAATTGCAAATATCAAAGCTACTAAACCGACATTGTGTATTATATTTTGCCAAATTGAGTTTTAGGAATAAAACATCATTTACGTCGATTAGGTAGACAATTTGTCGTTTTGGTGGGCAACTACGCGTGTTTGGGGGATGCATGTTCAATATTTGAACTCATATACATCTGTCCAAGATAAAATATTTGGTGTGTGATTTTTAGAAGTAGTGATCTTTTCTTTCCTTCCTTGCATATAATACACCCCTAAATACGTTTTTGTTTTCAAATGAATTGCACGTTAGCACTGTCACTGTGAACAATTTATGCTGCATTCGGCACCTTCGTCGGTTGCAGGCCGCAACCATTTTAAAATGAAAGGGGGCACCCGAGCCCGACGGCCACGATGCAGCCGGACAAACTTCCGTCGCTTATAGAAGCTTGAAAACCATTTGATACGAGCCATTCTTACCTTTCCGTTCTTATGCGTTCAAGAAGATTGACAAATTTGCACGATTTTATCCGAAAAGTGCTTTCTTATCCGTGAATTAGTCACTTAACTGTTGGAAAATAAACCGCAGGTAGTGGAAATACAATGAAACTTCAACTTGTAGGTCTATACGCCTTTGAATTCCCAATGATAGCTTCAAACAGCAAGGCAAGTATTAACATTATAAACACACAGTGTTTTAGATAATTTCAAAGGCAAAATCAATATAAGAAGCTAATTTGTTGCGACACTCACTTCGAAAGCGTCTCGGTGGGGGTTTAAATTCCATCGCAGCCGATTTGACGGGGTGTCTGGTTTGGATATGAGATGAAATTGCTGTGCACGCAGCGACCTTAGTTAGCTAAGGGGGGTTACTCGCTGAGTCTGCTAGGAAATTCGATTCATTTGGCAGACGACATAGAAGGTGAGGAGTTATAATGCTACATGGGAGGTTAGGATTCAAGGGCTACATAAGTACGAACACTTAAGCGAGCTTGTTATTTATCTGTCGAACACAGCACGTTAGGCCTAAGTACGTAATTATTGCGAACAAGAAGACACACTTACAAGATAGAAACGAAGGGGAATAGATATCCCGCCGAGGGGCTGAGCGTCTCGCAGGTTCGGTTTAAAGGGACTGGGTCCACTACCCGAAGAGCTTTCATTCATTTTATTTATTTCCATAAAAGTTGAAGGTGAAGTTGTTATGAAGCCGTTTTGGGGGTCGTTTTAGGGAGGATTTTGTCTCGAGATCTGCAAAGGACGTATGCTGTGGTGTAAGTTTCTCGTGCAGAAAAACGAACCTCGTCATACGTGTCAGGGGACATCATCAAACGTGGCTATACTCAGTAAAAAACACACACCTGAAAACACCCATTTTAACTCAAATTAATGTTTGAAGAACCAAAAAGTATAAATGAAAAAAAAAATGAAAAAAGCAACACACACACACAAACAAACAAGCTAAAAAGGTAACAGAATAAAACTAAATTAAGCTACATGAAGTAAGCAGGTCAGATTAAATTCGAAACAAATAAAGTAAAAATAAAATAACATTAAAATGAAATGCACCACTATGGTGAAACAGCCCAACAGAGCACAGATCATCAACATTTTATTCAGTCACTAAATAACAATGTAACGACCTCAGAATTACTTAGTACCCCTCACCATTATTTATCTCCCATGCCCCCTTTTCCATGTCCCCTCCCCTCCCTCTCGATCAAAGGGGATGGGGTTCCCCAAAAAAGAAAAAAAAAGAAAGAAAGACAGAAATGCAGATACAAACGCAGAAAGGAATACAGAAAGAAATGCAGATACAAATTAAGAATGAAAGAAAGCAAGAAATGAAAAAATGAAAGAAAGAATGATTTTTTTCTCTTCGTTGGTTCAAAGCTGACGACGATGGTGGTCCCCGGTGTCAAGTTACAAGGACTCGTTTTTTCTTTTCTTCTTTAAAACCGCACGCATGGGATTAAATACCGATGTGTTTGCGCCCTTTCTGTAAACAGGGCACCCCTCGTTTTCAAACGATGTTTATGCTGGGCGATAAAAAGCAGCATGGCGAATTGAGATAAGCGTAAACTGAGTCCCAATATGAAACACCCCGCGTAACTTTCCAAATAGAAAATGAGTGTAAATAGGACGCGAAAAGATAAGAGTTAGGAGGTGGTCTTCTCAGGTTTGGTTTCTTAACTGCCGGATTTCTTGTTTGCGTTGAACGCTAACACGACGCCATGTTTTGAGCTCAGTTTCTTTTAAAAGTATGTGTACTTATCATAACCTTTCGAGAACTCCAGTTTTTCCCCTTTTTCAGTATGGTTTTCTCCTTCTTCTTCTTCTTGTCGTTCGCTGTTAGATCGTCAGTCCGGACTGCAGGGCGAAACGTGCTGTCCTCTCCAAGTCCTCTTTGGGGCCGTATAGCTTCTTTTGTAGCGATGTCTCCTCTGGCCAGATGGTGTCCCTCAGAGCACTGTGGTATGGACAAGCCTGCAGGATGTGCTCCCTTTTTCTTCTTCTTCTTCTTCTGCGTTTATGGGGTGAAACTCCCACGTACACTTTTATTTTGCACGAGTGGATTTTTACGTGTATGACCGTTTTAACCCCACCATTTTGGCAGCCATGCGCTGCTTTTTTGGGGGGTGGGGGTGGGGTGGGGATGGGGATGGGGGTATGGCATTCGAAAAGATGCGAAATATAACTCTGATGGGCCTTTTTCATGTCACAGTGTCTGCTTTAAACAGTACAATATCGTTGAAGTAGGCTATATGATTATGCAGTCGTAGTTTGGAAGACTCACAACTTAAGTGTGTGTTTGAACTCCCTGCCTTGATTTCGTTATCGCTACTAATATACGGACCTATGCAATTATGCCGTACGTACGTATGTGTGTGGTCTGGTAATGGCCGCGCTTTTTCGGCCAACAACTCAACATTTTTCTTCTGAAAAATTGCATCCGGAACTTCACATAATCCCTGTTCTTTTCTCGGTCAAAGTGTAGTGATAAACGAGATATGCCATGCGTTTGGTTTACCTCAATTTGCTTTCATTGTAATTGTATTTAGGTAGGGTGCAGCTGCTGCTTTTCATGATAAGAAATTGCTACTACGCCGTATGTCGAGTTTTAGTTTCATGTTCGGTCCGTTGCGATTAGACAAGAGCGAACAATTTATTAACATTAATAACGAGAGGGAACGTCGTATATGAACTGTTTGGCATTTTATTCGTGACTGACGCTGAAGTATTGTACATCATATTTGTAACGAGGTAGCGCAGACAGAAATGTGCTCTGTTTCGTGCTGAAAAAGCGGTTTCAATAGGTCATAAGAACTTATTTATGTAATCTTTTAATGTGTCAGTTTATTCTATCATAATATTCCTTAAACACTGAATCGGCAGCAAACAAACAAGCAAGCAAACAAGCAAATAAACAAACGAACAAACAAACAAACAAACGAACGAACAAACAAAGAAACACGCACACACATACGCTTTGGTTAATTGCTCTGTACCACAATCTGAAAGTAGGAGAACTGGCGACATCACAAAGTAATTGAGTTCCGTTGATTAAAATCCAAATGCAATAGAAAAATGTGGAGAGAAAAAAACACCCCCCTGGGTGCATCTACGTCTGCAGCCAATTCGTACCCAACGCCCCCAAGTGCGGCGTCTGCTTCCAGTGACAACATTTTGGCAACCCCGGGGGATTTATTCCCCCCGTCCCACCTCGTCTTGCACCCCCGTGACACTTGGGATAACTGGGGATAAGTGTACTGCTCCCCCTCCCCTGTTCCCTCCTGGCAAAGGATAAATCAGATCTACTGCAATCAGCCGTGAGTGCCGCCCAGACGATAATCAGAAGAAACAAAATGGAGGTGTGTATAGGCAAGTTGGGATTTGTTATTCTGTTTCCAGTGTGTGTCGTGAGACACTCGCCGACTTTTGAATTGGAGTAAAACAAATAAAACTGCACCCCCCGGATGTATGTCTCCTCATTCCAAAGGATAATGTACTTCATCATCGAACACTTATCGCAGGAACAGCGGCATTAACATTCCCAATCTTTTTTATTTTGGCAAATTAAAAATGTCCTGCTGTGTGAAATCATTATTCCAAAAGCGTACCGCATACCTTGAGGTGATTTCAGCCAGTTGTTTTTTGGCGGGTAAAATTACTTAAATAATTAGTTGTAAATACCGTCTACGCAATTTGAACTGGAAAGAGGTGCACAAAGCATAACTGGGTGCCGCCTAAATGGATGGTATGCATCCGCAGGGTCAGATTGGTTGATTGAGATATTTGTTTTGATTTCAACCAATTGGACCCCGCGGCTTGCTCCCACCCATTTTCGCTTTGTGCACACCTCAGGGTCAGATTGGTTGATTGAGATATTTGTTTTGATTTCAACCAATTGGACCCCGCGGCTTGCTCCCACCCATTGTCGCTTGTGCACACCTCAGGGTCAGATTGGTTGATTGAGATATTTGTTTTGATTTCAACCAATTGGACCCCGCGGCTTGCTCCCACCCATTGTCGCTTTGTGCACACCTCATCCCCGGAGAGCGCAAGTAATACTTAATTGTTTTAATTTCTTTAGTCATTTTGAGGCAGTTTTAGGCAGATTAAGTTCGTTTAATAATTAGTCGTACCTAGTGTCCGGCAGTCCCACGCAGAGATGGAGCATAGCTTGACCACGGCAATGCAGAGGCAATACTAGTCACTTCGAGGCAGTTCGGGGAAGTCTCTTCAAAGGTTTAGTTGTGCCTAATGTCAAGAGTCCCGCGCAGAGCTGGACTAGTGCTTGACAGGGCAATAGAAGGGTCACATAGTGGTCAGTTTTAAAGCAGTTTGGGGCGGGGAAAATCCATTCAACAATTAGTTATTCCAGAGTCCCGTGCAGAACTGGAATAGTGCTTGACAGGGCAATAGAAGGGTCACATAGTGGTCAGTTCTAAGGCAGTTTGGGGCGGGAAAAATCCATTCAACAATTAGTTGTTCCAGAGTCCCGTGTAGAACTGGAATAGTGCTTGACAGGGCAATAGAAGGGTCACATAGTGGTCAGTTCTAAGGCAGTTTGGGGCGGGGAAAATCCATTCAACAATTTATTGTTCCAGAGTCCCGTGCAGAACTGGAATAGTGCTTGACAGGGCAATAGAAAGGTCACATAGTGGTCAGTTCTAAGGCAGTTTGGGGCGGGAAAAATCCATTCAACAATTAGTTGTTCCATAGTCCCATGCAGAACTGGAACAGGGCTTGATGGGGCAATCGATAGGGCCACAGTGGTCAGTTTAAGGCATTTTTGGGCGGGTAAAGTCATTTTTCTTTTATAATTAGTTGTTCCAGAGTCCCAGGCAGAGTTAGAACATGGCTTGACTTGAGCTACAGAAGGTCACACTATAGTCACTTTGAGTAAATTTTGGGAAGTTAATGTTTTTTTGTATAATCAGTCGTACATAATGTCCAGGTAGTTCCATGCAGAGCTGGAACACGACTTGGCCAAGGCAATACATTCAAGGGTTTATATATTGGTCCCTTCGAGGCATTTTTGGGCCAGGTGAAGTCTCTTTAAAAATAGTCGTACCTGCTCTCCGAGGTTGAGGTGCACGAACCGAAAGTGGGTGTCACCCAAACGGGAGAAAACAAACCGCGGGGTTTGATTCGTTGACATTTTAACAAATCTCTATTTCAACCAATCCACCACCACGGCTGGCTCCCGACCGGTTGGCCCCCGTAACTTTCTCGTGCATTATCAGCCCTGGCTCCCTGGGTCCAGGGCAATCAAAGCCTCACAGTGACAAGTTTGGGGGCAGACCCGTTACCATCGCAGAGCTGCAACAAGACTTGACCAGGGTCATAGTGGTCACCCTCCGTTCCCGCACCGTGTATCTTTTCTGCAGATGTGGGCCATCAGTGCAACGCACTCCCTACTCCCCATAAACCGTCCGGACTCGCCGAGCGGTAGCACCGAGGAACACGATGTTCCTGCCCACCACTCCTGGCACGGCTGATAACGATAATGGATAATTTATGGGGTGCGAAGGGTCGGGCTGCCAGCCGGCGCAACTCTCAAAGTGCCATGTGTCACCCTTCGGTTTTTAGGCGATGTTCAAATCTGACCCGTAAGTTGATGTTCGTCACATTTCTGGACGGATGTCAAAACAGTTGGTTATCTTTCAGTACTTGACGTCTCTCTCACGAGGCGAAAAGATCGCTTTTTTCTCACGTGATGCTCAAGTAAAAGTTCGTCAGCTTGGCGGCCAGTTTTGGGGGCAAACAGGCTGGATCGGCTATAGCTCAACGGTGACCGCAAACTTTGCTCACAATCATCGTCATCATCATCGTCTGTCTTTTTTGGCGCTGGCATTTTTTTGGTATTGTGTCTTATAGTTCTTCTTAATTACAGATTTTTCGAAATCCCATTCTGCACACAAAACAGTGAGGCTGTAGATTTTGTTTTACATTTGGTGTCTGGAGTAATTCCTTGTCAAAACCAGGACGGTTTTTATGATGACTGCATGTGTAAACAGTTTACACAAGAAGGAAGGTATCTCTATGTTATTACTCAGATACCGGATCTACAACACAATTCTGCCTCTTGCACCTGAACCAAGGACTACTTCTCTCAGGACATGCAGACCAAAATTCAGGCCTCTGATCTCAGAGGCCATTGCTTTGTTCAATTGTATGACTTCCTACTGCCAAAATATGTTGTATTTTGTTGTTTTTGTCCATAATTCTGTGAAAGAAGATATAAAGTGAACATAAAAATGCTATTTTATGGGTTTTGAGATGAATTTTTTTGCTGAGAGTGAGAGTTTAGAACAAGAAGAGGTAAGACTACTTGGCCCTTTTTATGTGTTGTTATTATTATCTTTAAGGATAGTAAGTACTGTGTGTTTGTTTTGATTAATCCCATTGCTTCTAGAGTGAGTTAAGTTTTTGCAGAAATTGTGAGGTAGCATGAGCATTACCAGAGCGGAGAGTCTCTCTCAATCAAAACAAAACAATAATTATTAGTCTTAAAATCAATCAATTAATAATTTTAGCTTGCAACACTTAACAGTTTGTTTTAAAATCATCATTCAAGTAAAGGACTTAAAGAAATAAATGAAACACCAATGGATATCATATTCATAAGTAAGAAAATGAAAAAGAGAGAAAGAAATATGGGGGGGGGGGGGGGGGGGGTGAGCAGTAAAAAGGCTACTATTCAACTTCAAGAGACGCAAAAACGTTATGAACATCAATATAATTGTAGAGTTCACTAACTTATAAATGTGTCCTCTGAAAAGCATTACAATGTTAATTTTAGTTGTAATTGTGAAAGATATGTTGACGAATACATGAAAGAATATTCAAATAATTTGCATCAACTTTAGTGAAAATACTTTGAAAGCCTGCACTATTTTACACACGCAAAAAAATCAAGATACACTGGCCGGGACTTGAACCCAGATAACCAAGCCTTAGGCTTGGGATGTTACCTTACATTACCAGCATGGGGGATTTTTGTGTGTTTATCTTTCCTTTTTTAGTGGGAGGGGGGCGGGGTCAAAAAAGCTTAGGCCTACCCTTTCGCTGGGATCAGATCATTCTAGCTCTTTTCACTGAAGTCTGGAGGAGAACTGCATCCTTCTCGTGGTCCCGTTCCAGATTCTGAAGTCCATGAAGCAGCACATTGGAGAGATGCCTGAAGAGCCTATCGCAAGTAATGTCTATGTCATTGAAACTGGCCAATGTGCACAAGATGCCAGTAAGTCTCTTGCGGCAGCATGCCCGATGACGAGCCTTTTTCACAAAAGAAAGTCCAATCCTCACAAGCTCAAATGTGCAGGCATGTGGTGTCTTCAACTTGCCTCTAGACACTTGGTGGATGAAATCCTTGGCCTCACTGGTGACAAAGGGCTCTTCGTCCGTGAACCCAAGCTCCTCTTCACACTTGCTTTCCAGCCAGCCTGCAACATAAGCTGCACTGCTCTCCTCACTTGCTGTCAGTGTCACGTCTGCTGTACAGATCTCCATGGAGGCTGCATCCTCAAAGTCAACACTAATACCTAGGCAGGTGTGCTCTTTTGGCGCAGACTCAACCTCGATAGACTCCAGGAAAGAAGCTGCATGTTTGGCGAGTCGTTTTTGGCTGGCAGAAAATACATCTCTAGATGTCATGAAGCAGTTTGCCCCGGTTGTCTGTCGATAGACTCCAAATTCACCTTCGAGTCTGTCACTTTGAATTTCTCTCAGAACAACATAGTCAAATCCGGCAGAAGTGAGCAGATAGTGGCAAACAGCTTTCAGACCTTCCATGGTTTGAACCAAAGCCTTCCTGGTGTCATGAGTAAGGCATTTTATCCGTGATGCTCCCTGCCCTGACTCTGCCTGCTTGAAAATCATCAAGAAAGTATCCAGGGAAGTTGAAGCTTTCTCTTGGACAGCACGATGTGGGTCATTCAGACGCTGATCTTGTCCTTTTCCAGATACATTGACAGTTTTCCACCAGTTGAGGACTGTTTCAATGAAGCTAGCCGTCTGACTGCATCCTCTCAACCTCAGTGCGGCAACCACTTTGTCATTGAAAACTCGCAAAACATGTTTCACATTTTGAAGTTGAAGCTTTGAAGGACAAACAGCAGAGTGAGTGAGTGGGCTTGTCTTGAGGATGTTGTCTCTCTCTTCTTTGTACAGCTGCACAACGTCTTCAAAAGATGCAGTTGCATCATCACCAAGCGTTATTTCTTTGGTCTTTTCAGTAATCCAATTGTTGCGAATGCACTTGAGGAGATGAACTGTATCAAATAAGAGGAACCAGGTACGCTCTTCACTCAGTGGATGCTTGGCTATGGCAGTTGTCTCTGATTGTCTGTCGAACAGTTTGCAAAAGTGTTGATTGACCTTGTGGTTGTCTGTTATGGACCCTAAAACATGACCACCTGCTTTCTCTACACGACCTGCTGCCTCCATCACAACGCCATACTGGTAGTCCGCTGTCAGCCTGTGCACGGGTGTCACAGAAATCATGACGCTAGGTCCCCTGTGTAGCGCCTTCATCATTACACAGAGCATGGACGTTGCTTTGCTGTTCTCATCATTTTTTGCCATACCACTCAAAACACCACCAGCAAAAGCAACAGTCGGCCTAATTTTCACTTCGTCGACCAACAAGAACACATTCTTTTGCTGGTCGATCTTAACTTTTTCAAACGTTCCTTTCAACACAGAGTCAGTGTCAACTGATGAAACTACAGATTGCAGCTTACGCTTACTGGGCAGCACAAGATACTCTCTTAGAAGTTCATAGTTGCAGTGGGGGAACGACTCGATGGCAAAACAATAATCATTGACAGAGTACTGCTTCTCAATCAAAAGCTGCAGCTGATGTGTAAGAAATGACAGTTTCTGGGCATTCTTATTGTCTCTACAGCAGTCAGACTCGGACGAATGAGAACGCAAAATATCTACAACTTTTCTGGTCACAGAATCACAGTGGGGTTCAAAGTTGACAGCTATATGAACTGCTTCAAGAAACTGACTGTTTGAATTCATGCCATTATTAGGATGCAGAATTTTCCCTAAGGGCACTCTTATTCCACTCTTAAATGCAATGAGAGTAAGTACACAAGTGAGTGTCGCTTTGTTTTCCACAATGATGGAGACTTCTGATTCGCTAAAATCATCGTTCATGAAGACACACACAAGCCGATCGTTTGTTCTATTGATGATGACATTCGTGTACTTTTTTCTCAATTCTGACTCTGGCCTGAAACTTGAAAAGTCTTTGATAGTATCCTTTTCCCTCCAGAAGGCTAGCTGACGGTCCTCAGCATTCGTTGTACGAGGTGGAGGTTTTGAGGTCGGCAGACATGATTTGAGAACATCAAATTCGGTTGGGGGATCAACAGGCCGTGCTTTTGTTCCAATCCCTTTTGCAGCATAACCTTCTTTCCAATGGCGTTCACAGATGCGATATGTTTCTGGATTGATCACAAAGTGTTCGCGTGGAGGGATTGCTGCAATCCAGCTCTGCCTTTCTAATGAGTCTGCTGGAAGTTTGAACAAACGACACTTGTTCGCCTTGTTGTAGTTTCCTTTACAGTTCACCACACCACACTTGTTCACCATTTTGAAACATTACTAAAAAGAACCTGCCATTTACAGATCAGGAACAGTGTACCGTATCCAAAGAATCAAAAACAGCAAATCACTTTGTAAAACTTTGAAGACAATCACAATGGATGACTGTTGTCAGGCGATTTAAAACAATACATCACATCCAAGCACTGGAAACTGATACAAAAAATTCACACTGTCGATACTTGAAGACGTAATCCAAGACTTCCTTCACTGAATATGAAGTAACTACAGTATCCGAGGCAATAGAAACTGCGATTCACTTTTGTAAACACATCAATTGAACACGTTGGTTGCCATTTTGAATGAAAACAGGAAGGAACAGTGTACGTATCCGGTTTTGTGCGTGCGTTAAAGAAAATAGTGCAGGCTTTCAGCATGTTCTTATTCGTCTAAATTAGTTTATATGTGATAATTCATCATTTAATTGTCTTTAATATGGTATAAACATTATATCGAATGCATGCTGAGTGTCGGATCTTTTGAAAACAGATCGTCTCTATCAACACAGAGAGAGAAGTAGCCCTTCATTAAATTATTGCGCGCTGCGTGTGTGCCAGACTCCAAAGCAGCAGCCCAGGGGATCTAAAAATAGCACAGCTCGCAGCAGGCGCAAATTGAGCATAGCCTTCGAGATTGTTAGCTGGGTTTTGGCTGTGCGTGTACTGGTAGAAGGAGTACTTGCACTGAACCTATTTCAAGCTCCACACTTTCAGTGCATTTTGTGGTGTTCAACCAGGGTGGTTGCTTCTCTATCTCACTCTCGGCAGAAATCCAACATGGAAAGGACTACATCCCCTCTCTTCATCTGTTGATCTGCCGTATTATCTTCCAGACTCTAAGCCCAGGGTTTTATAGGCAATCGGTACAACGTTCAAAAAGGGACGATCTATCTGTTGATCAAACCAGCGATCTCTGAAAATCCCTGAAGTTTATGGGAATCAACGCGGATACTCGTTAACAGGTGGCTGCACAGCAGAGATTTCATTTAAAGAAGGACGGTATCTCAGGTAAACGTAGCTTTCTCAGACGAAAATAAAAGGAAATCACGTGTTCCACCTCCAAAGGTTCTTTAAAGAAGCGTGTTAAGTAATACATTCTCTCTTTCGTGTTCAGTCAGACGCCAACCGCGCTTTAAAAAGGAAGCGGAAGTAAACGTGTGTGTTTTCGAACGATAAAAAAAAGATGAACCCCTCATTCTGTTTCCCATCCCGGCAAATGTCCCCAAAGAAGAGTGTCCAGCTTATATTAGAAAATAGGAAAGTCTCAGGATGGCCGAAAGATGTCCCGAACATGGGTATGCACCATTTTGGAACTTTTTCAGTGACAAGCTTGGGACACCACGAAGATATTAATAGATCCTCATATAATTAAACTAGAATAAAAAAAATCAGGCCCACAGAACCATACTTAATTTATTGATTAGGAAGCTTGTTTGCAATGAGGCTTTGAATTGTACATGCTTCATTACCCATACTGATCTGTTCATACATTCTGCACTTCCTTTGAGGACCCCGTTAACCTCTGTAACTAATTACAGCACGATCCTTTCCGTTTGTCCGGGACTATACTTATCTGTAAATCCCTAAGAGCTTGAGTTTTGCATGTATCAGCTCTGACGCCATTCAGCAGACGGCAATGACTTAAAGGCATACTAACGCACTCCCGTGTTTACAAAGTGTAGTTTGCCCACAATCGATGTCAAACGCACCATAAGACCATATAATGACGATACGTCACCATGCGCGGACCATAATACATGCATTACAGCTTGTTCTAGCCTCTGAAAAAGTGAGGATATCAACAAAGCCGCGGTGTTCTCTCCCTTGCATCAACGTTACATGTGTTGCCAAATCTATAAATAGGACGATCCAGATCAAAATGAAAATTCAAATATCTCAACATTTAAGGGGTCCTAGACCACAATATTTTGCAGGGAACTTAATTTAGCATGTCTCCAGCTGTTGGTAAAGCAATTAGCGTGTATAGTCATCGAGTACATATGGCTTTAAAGGACTTCTTGAAAGTTCGTTGTTCATTGGGGGACAATCAAGCAGAAGCCAAACTTTACCACAGCACATGCAGCGACTCCTTTTGCATGCAATACATGCCTGAGGTGAAAATGAGCCACCTTCAATATTTTGGTAGAAAAGAAGAGAAATCACCTGCGAGTTCTTGCTTGTGAGTTTTCCAAGAAACCACCTGCTTCATACCACAAAAGATCCCCAAAGTAGGGTCAATTCATCTATCCGGATGGTCGTTTCTTTATCACACTTTCACGTAAAAGAGAACCGTAGGTATGGACACCGCTTATCAGAGACAAGTGCGTAGTATTCGCTAGACACTCCACTATCAGTCGCACTCTGCAGTCCCGAGTTTTACTGGTGTCGGAATCAGATGATAGTCAACAGGTGGTAACAATTAGCTCTGAAGCCTTTGTTGTGACTTCTTCTTCTTCTTTTCGATCGCCGATCACACTTGGAGTCCAGATCTTGAGATATAATTAGTGGTCCTCTGCAGCGCAGCCACTGGCCCGTACAGCTTGTTGTGCAGGGACTCCGGCATTGGCCAGATTTCCTCTCTCAGCACCTGGTGGTTCCTGCAGTCTCGTAGGATGTGGGCAGTGTCCTGCTCTGCTTCCCCACAAGAACACATGGGGGAGGGCACAACATGCAGCTTCTTGTGGAGATGCTGGTTAAGTCTGACGTTTCGTGTGGCTACCACGTAGTGATATTTGTATTGGCTCCATGCGGCTGGCTATACGACTGCTGTATCTTCTTTTGGAGTTGAGTGTATTAGGCGACAATGTGGCATTGCTTTTATTGGTTGTGCGTGGTTATATGACTACGGTATCTTTCCTTGCTGACGATGTTTATATTGGCTCTACGGGGTTATACGATTTTATTGTATCTTCCCATGCTGGGAATATATTTGTGGCGATCGTGTGGGGATATTTGTATTGGCACCTTGCGGTTATACGACTGTAGTATCGTCTCTTGCGAGTCGCCTAACACGTGCTGCTTGTCTCTCCTAAGGGTCATGTACTGCTGTATATGTCATTATGATTGGTTTGTACTCAGTGTCCCCCGTCTCAGATTTTAACGTAAAGGGGTGCTGATCTGGTTTCGCTCAAGTCTTGTAGTCTTGCCATACCTCTTTGCCATCATGGTGGTGGTGGTGTGTTTGCTTGCCGGTGTTGTGTGTGTGTGTGTGTGTGTGTGTGTGTGTGTGTGTGTGTCGTGTGTGTGTGTGTGTGTGTGTGTGTCGTGTGTGTGTGTGTGTGTGTGTGTGTTGGTGTGTGTGTGTGTGTGTGTGTGTGTGTGTGTGTGTGCGTGTATCTAGCGCTTCAGCTGAATCGTGGCTGAAAGTCTGATGTTGCTATGCCTCATTACATTACAATTAATTCTTGGCGGACGATGAGGAGGAAGTGAGTGTCACTAGATGCAAGCAGAGTTCGTTTTTCTGAGCGTTTGTTGAAATCGTGAAACCATGCATCATATCTAAAACGCGTAAACCGTTATGATCACAGTGTGATAGATCGGTTGATCGTTTAGGGTCCATATTTTGCTCATTCCTTTCTTCGCAGCGCGCAGCTTCCGCCTGAAATAAATGACGGATCTCTTACCGTTATTAAAGTGCATCGCGAATTTCTCAACTGCTTTGCAGGCTTATTTCACTCAGCCAAATTCTTGAATCCAAAAGTGTGATAAGCAAAACTATGTATACAATTTTGGGTTTTAAATAATTATTTGCTACTTGACCCAGATTAAATGACACTGATTCTTGGACGTGCAGTTCCTTGGCCCAAAACGGGCAAGGTTTGGGGTACTCATTCTCTATGTAAAGCCTGGTATTAATTGGAAGATGTCGACTTCGCGAAGCCTGCTGCACGAAGCTTTGGCACTTCATTTTTGGTAGAAAGACTTCGCGAAGTCTTCGCGAAGTCAACTTCGGGCGCAATTAATGAAGGTCTTCAATCCGAGTCCAAGTCACTCGGTCCTTGCAGCATAATCGTTAAATGCGTTCGATCCAGACATTCTCTCGGACCCTTCACGGGATTGTAACACCCCTATTCACCCCTTTCTGAAATCTACCCTCGATGCAGCAGGTACTGTATAAACATAGCCCCCTGTCTGCTTACCACAAACGAACGAGCTGTTCCGGTGCCACATGGCCTCAAGGCTAATATATCACATCGCTTATTTGCGATAAAACAAATCGTTGCACGGCGTCGGAGTCTGCAGACATGGCCTCCAGGAGAAAAAAAAACCTTGGTCAGACTTGCAAGTAGTTGCACCGAGATTCGTTCTGATCCGAGCGAGGCGTGTACAGTGGGACCCCTGTCGCATGTTTACGTTGTGGTAAAAAGACACAATGATGTAACCTACATCCGGGGAGCTTGAATGCGGAGAGTAAAGAAACATGGAAGCCTCTACGGTACTAGGCTGCGCAATGTGAAATACATGCGTGTGCGAGTCTTTGGGACCGTGAATACTACTACCCCAAGTCCAGGACTTCAACGAAACCATGAGCAAAATCAGGTCAGAAGAAGGAGACTCTACAAATGGAGGTACATTTAGAGTTGCATCTACAACACAGATAAAAAAAATGAGGTCTCCAAAGGGAAAAAGTGTTACATTTATGGTCTTAAAAGGGAGTTTTAATGTACAAAGTTCCGTTTTGATCCGAGCGACGGGAAAAAGTGTTACATTTATGGTCTTAAAAGGGAGTTTTAATGTACAAAGTTCCGTTTTGATCCGAGCGAAGGGAAAAAGTGTTACATTTATGGTCTTAAAAGGGAGTTTTAATGTACAAAGTTCCGTTTTGATCCGAGCGAAGGGAAAAGTGTTACATTTATGGTCTTAAAAGGGAGTTTTAATGTACAAAGTTCCGTTTTGATCCGAGCGAAGCGTGTTCCCACAGACATTTTGATCCAACCGAGTCGTGTACCGAGTGATCGCAATATAAAACTGACGTTATCACTGCGCAATCAGAAGGACAAGACGGGCACCGAGTCATCTGGCGTGTGGTGCGATTGGTAATTAAGGTGGCTTAACACTAACATCCAGGCTGCCAAAGGGGAACTGGGGTGCTGTTATCTGGTAGCAGCATCATTAGCTAGATTCAGGGCTGAGCGGAATTGGGAGCTTGGTCGACATGACGTGAGAATTTACTAAGTTTCACAGCGAATAATTATCCTTCACATGCCTAATCGTCAATCTGGCAATTTCCTTAAACATAAGCATATCACAAATTTGGTCCGCCATCGTGCTTACCACTTTTATGTTTTTACTAGGATTGCCTAAAATAAGCACTATGCTTGAGTGAGAAATCCTCAATGTTATATATCGTTTATGTCACGATAAAAATGGAATACAGCCTTGTTTAAACCAGCATATCATAATTATCGTTTTCAGGACATGTTCTTCTTTGCATTGAGCATACTTCGGACTTCGGACGGAGAGAAAGAGCGACTATGGTATGTTGCTTGGACCATACTCACCGTGCCACGCCAAATGCAAGACTGCAATCCAGTGCTCGCATCATGGCCACGGAAAGCCGCACCATGTCATTGGAACACTTTCCATACAGCATTGCTGCTGAAGCAACTTGACATCACTGGCCAGACCCAAGTTCAAAACAGGTAAAATGGCATAGAAGGTTGGTTACCGGAAGACAACAATTGTAAGCTCAGTAAAGAGCTCAGCATAGAATGGCCCCGGAATGATTGTGATTCACATTCATCATCAACAACATCAGTCCCCTGACTGGGACAGTCGTTGGGGGGACGTGGGGACAGAAGAGGCAGAAACCCTTCTCCTTCAGGCTGTTCTGTTGGGGGCCGTCAACAGAAGATCAGGACAGCTCATCTTTTTCCATTCTTTCACGGTGTCGGGCCAGCTCTTCCGTCACAATAGTTTTGCATATAACTGTTACTAGACCTGTTGTCGAACATTTATCACTTTCACATCCAACAAAACAGTGCTCAGACCTCGGATTGTCCCTACAGGGAATCAAACGCAGTGACATGTAAGTAATAGTAATAGTAATATGTCTGGGAACTCGTCCCCTCCCATCTCGCAGAAGAGGCGTGGACTATACAGACCTCCCGGACGCACCAGAACTTTTTAACATTACCCTTTTAATTCAAAAATAAATAAAGAAAGAAAGAAATAATGAATAAAAAAAAGATGCGGTGGGTACTTTAGAAGGTGCGCGCCAAGGGGAAGCCAACAAATCTTTCCCTGAAATCCGTTTCTTCCATCAACTCGCCACTGTTGTTTTAACTTGAAGAAACGGCACAGCAGGGGGCGGGGGTTATAGGACGGCGCGCACTGAGAGGTTAACCGCACAAGAACTCAACAGCTCGTTCCCTTCACTGACGTTTTTGTCAGATTAAACCCTGTCGGCACGGGCCTGGAGTACAACGGCGGAATCGCATCGTCAGCCAGAGAAACGTTTCGTGCCCTATCTCTCGCCTCCATCATTGATTTCTACCCAGCTGACCCTACGCCAAGGGCGACAAACGATGAAACAAGGGGAGGCAAATCTTGCCCTCGATTGGTTTTCAAGACGTGCGGGAGATGAGGGGTGATGGGGGGCGATGCAACGCACGACAAGCTGGCAGAATCTCGCAGTGTGAGCCATTTCTGGCTGGGCTATTATAGATGAGGCCTGGAGTAAAACAAAAACTTGGACTGTCAACGATGAGACGATGGTTGAGTTAATCTTCCAATATCTGGGTAGGTCGGTGGGATACCAAACGACGTACTTTACATCGTGTCATTGACAGAAATATCCATAGTCAATTGGATATCTTCAACTGATAATAATGTATTCCGAAGATAAGCCAATTGGTCT